>NW_027513699.1:52500-150787 GCF_048772815.1 Callospermophilus lateralis
TCGAGACTGGGCGGTCAGAGGTTCTCTCATCTCCCATCTAACTTCCCGTGGATGTAAGAGCAGGGCTCCATGTGGCTTCCTGGCCCCTGTCTGCAGCAGGCCTGACCTGGTGGAGGATAGCTGGGGTGCAGGAAGGTGGCTCCTGAACTCCCTTTTCTGCTTTCTAGAGGTCCCACTCCTCCTGGTGCCTCACTGCACAGCCAGACCTAGTGACAGCAGTGGGAACAGGTGTCACCCAGTCACTCCTGGGGTGGAGGAAGAAACAGAATCCCCAGGGAGCCCATTAGACTCTCCCCCCCCCGCCTCAGTGGGAGCTTTTCCTCTCCCAGAAGGGTGTCTCCCCTCCCATCAGGTTTTCTCCATTCTCAGGGGATGTCTCCCCTCCCAGGGGGCAGCCCCACTCTTCTCTGGGTTTCCCATGCTGGGTGTATCTGATAGTGGGGCCTGGGCACCATGTTGGATGCTGTCTCATCCTCAGGCTGAAGAGGGAGTTTTCTCCTCAGACCTGAGCAGAGGAACCCTGACTCCTAGACATGGTGGGTCATTCCACAGAGAGGGCAAAGCTCCCCTCTCCTAAGAGCAATTCAAGGAGACACCAGGCTGGGAAACCCTCAATAGCCATGTTTCTAGCTACTCCCCGGTCTTTTCTCCCAGAGCAGCCTGGGGTAGATGACAGGCCTGGGGACACTGGTAGGCCACATCTCTAGGGATCCCTGGGTTTTCTATCCTCAGAGGAGCCTGAGCAAGATGCTAGTCCTGGGGACCCTCTTGGCCACATTTCTAAGGACAACTGGGGTTCTCTCCTCAGATCAGCCTAGAGGAGATACCAGACTTGGAATCCTGGTGGGCCGTGTCTCTAGGGACACCCATGGTTTCCACTCATCAGAGTAGCCTGGGGGAGATGTCAGGCCTGGGAACCCTCTTGGGCCATGTCTCTAGTCATGCTCCTGGTTCCCTCTTCTCAGAGAAGCATGAGGAGATGCCAGGTGTGGGGACCCTCATGGGCCACATCTCTAGGGACATTCAGGATTTTTCTTTTCAACAGCCTTGGTGATTTCCAGCCTTGCAATTCTGTGGGCCATGTCTCAAGGGGTGCCCCAGGGTTCCCTCTTCTCAGAGCAGCTTGAGGGAGGGAGATGCCAGGCCTGGGGACCCTCTCAACCACATCTGTAAGGACACCTGTTGTTCCCTCTCCTCAAAGCAGCCTGGGGCAGATGCCAGGCTGGGGACCCTCATGGGCCACATTTCTAGGATGTTACTGGTTCCCTCTCAGAGCAACACAAGGAGACACCAGGCTGGGGACCCTCATTAGTTATCACTCTATGGTTGCCTGGGTACTCCCTCTCTTCAGAGTAGCCTGAGGTAGATTCCTGGGTTGGGGACCCATGTTTGTTGTGTCTATAGGGATGCCTTCTCCTCAGATTGACCTTGAGGAGATACCTGCTTGGGGCCCATTGTAGGTTTTGTATGTAGGGATACCTAGAACTGCCTTTTTCTCAGACCAGCCTCAGGGAGATACTTCAAAAGTTTCAGGATAGACAGGCATCATATACTTGCTCCTGGATTCTGGGCAGACCTTGGTGTTTAGTGTGGTGGCAGGTGGTGGATCAAACAGGTAGTCTGCCTCCACAAAGCTTCAGCCTCAGTTTCCCCTGGATGGGATGTGGGGTTAAAAGGCTGGTGATTTAGGAGCTCTGAGCTGTGGTCCCTCTGATCCTCCTCCAGGTACCCTTCTACAGACCCTGCCCTCTCCTTCAGGCCCTGACCATTCTAGGTTAGGTCAAGCAGCTGCCTTGGGTCGGAGCCTCAGTGCACTAATTGGTGGTATGAAACTTTTGTTGTTGTAGGTGGACAGTATGCCTTTATTTTATTTGTTTTTTATTTATGTGGTGCTAAGGATTGTACCCAGTGCCTCACACATGCTAGGCAGGCAATCTGCCACTGAGCTATGGGCCCAGGCCAGCAGTATGTTTTTAATGGTGCACACAATTGTGTCTGTTGTACAGACATTGGCATCCTGAATTGGGTGAAATATCTTGACCATATTAGGATTTGATATACCATAAAATGAATTTAATAATATTATCTCTCTTTTCTCTAGATTGTAAACATTTAAAATAAAATCAGAATTTGTTAGGGGTCAGGTAACAGATGTGAGCCCTGATACTCCTGTGTCTTTTCCAGTGGGAGATCTCTAGATTTTCTATGATAATTACTGCATTTATAGTCTCCTTATTTTAGAGTCATATTGCACTTTCTGTATTGACTAGGAAATGCCATGTCCTCTAGTTTTCCAGTTCCATGCAGTAAGTTTCCCCTATTCAACTTTTAATTTCTCCTCTTTCTAGTTTTCTACAGAATTTGTAATCTTATGAACTTCTTCTATTTTACCCATATTTTAAAAATATATTTTTAACTTACTTTATTTTTGATTGAGAGAATTGTCTTGTTTGAAAATTCCCATGATAAGTGATTTTAATTAATTTCTCCTTATTATGATGTTTTTGGAAGCTAGATGTGTGTCTGGGTGGCAGAACACTTTTGCCTAGGATGTGAGAGGCCCTGGGTTGAATCCCAGCACCACATGCATGCATACTTGTGCACACACTCACTCACACATACACACACACACACACACACACACACACACACACACACACCTTTGACAGTACTCAAGAGTCAGATGTATCTAGAGGTATGCTTCAAAAAGATCATGTACTTGCACATACACACATACACCACAGTGCTGCTTCCAAATTTGGATAAAAGTATTATAAGCAAAAATTTCAAATCAGTTTTAGAAGATAAAACAAGATGGTGGTATTTTTTTAAATGTTTGTTTATTTTTAAGTTTTAGGTGGACACAATATCTTTATTTTACATTTATGTGGTGCTGAGAATCAAACCCAGTGCCTTGTGCATGCTAGGTGAGCACTCTACCACTGAGCCACAATCCCAGCCCCTAGATGGTAATATTTTTAATGCCAGTTATGCTATTCACAATATCACCGTAGATGAGTTTCCTCAGGACTCAAATCATTACAATATGTGAGAGACAAGTCAGTAGCTAACTTTTTGTTATTCGAGACATTTAGTAAAAATAAACTTCTTAAGTAGACATTTTCTTTTTTTATTAGTTAAACTTAGAAAGAATATCTATATGTCTTATTAAAGTTGTATATTAATCAGAAAATTAACTTCCCTTATTCTTTGTAAGCAAGGAGATGTGCCTTCCTATGAGCATGATGTTTTATATTTTGTCAGGAATTATTGTTGGAGAAAACTATTAAGTGTTTACCCTCTGTTCAAAATATCATTTTAATATATGCCATTATAAAATATGCTTTGAATCCATAAATTTGAATTTATTATTTTGAGGTTATGTATTTTTAATACTTAAGGAATTTCACGTGAGAAGTGCCATGATTACATTTTACTCTAATGTTGGTGTCCCCTTGTGATTATAAGTTAGCTTTCAGAACAAAGTTGTATATATGTCTTTCATATTTGTTGGATTAATTAGCAAAGTACATAAATACATACACATTGTTATTTAAATTACTAGAATCAGAGGTTAAACATGTTAGTAATTGAGATGAACAAAGTACAGATTTGGTTTAATTATTTAAACCAAAATAGGGAGGTTGACACAATGGCTTCTGCCCTGTTCTACACCTGCCATGGTTGTCTGTGATCCGATGTCTGGCCTGGAGAATTTTTTTGGCATTGGGAATTGAACCCAGGGCCTTGCATGTGATACGTAAGCACTAAGCTACCTATATCCCCAGACCTTTTAAAATTTTATTTTGAGACAGGGTCTTGCTAAATTGCCCAGGTTGACTCCAAATATGTGATCCTCTTGCCTTAGCCACACAAGTAGCTGGGATGACAGGCATGTGTCAAAGTATCTGGCTTTTCTTTCTGGATTCTGATGTCAACATCATATGCTTACAATGTATATAATAATTTTAAAGCTCTATTATGTTCATTTTTTTATTTCTTAAGAGTTAATAAAGTTTTTTTGTTTTGATATATGCTTAATGTAATGATCTAGCTGTGCAATCCACTGTAAGGAGAATATTTTGATTCTGATAGTCTCAACTTTGTTTCAGGCCCCAAATGTTTTGCTAGAAGCAGAGAACATTCATTTTCTATGTTATTATACAAATAAAGCACAAATTCTCTTTTTTTCCCTTTGTGGTGCTGGGGGTTGAACCCAGGGACTCCTGCATGCCTTGAAAGCACTCTTCCTCTGAGCTACGTCCTCAGCCCCATAGATTATTTAGTTATCATTAGCTTCATGACTACCTAGCATGATAACAAAATCAGTGAAAAGTTCAGCTGAATTTGAAACCATTCAAGAGTATGGGCATCCAATAATGCTTTGTGATTTCTAAAAGGTAAAGTATTTTCCACAACATAGTATCACTCATGAACTGTGCTATCACTGTGTTTCTCTAGTTCCACCACTTCTTGCACAGCATCATGGAGGAGATGGATGCTAGCGTCTTTTAAACCTTCTGCTTACAAGGCTTCACTCATTGTAAGTTGTTAATCATGTTTATCTTTTTCTTTTATTTGACTATTTGTCTCAGTGGCAAATATTTAATTCTGTTACTGCTAAAGGATATGCAAAGAAACAAAATAAAAACTGATTCTTTGGGACAAGTGATCCAGTTAGTGAGTCAATTTGCCATTGGATTGAAATACACACACACACACACAGAGATGTGTGTGTGTGTGTGTGTGTGTGTGTGTATAAAGTCACTCTTTGAAAAAATTCAGGCATGAGTTGAAATAGTCTCTAAAATATGTTATTTTTTTCTCTAGTTTAAAGTGATCAAGTTTTTAGGAGGCATACCTAAGGACCTAGTGACAGCATAAAAATACAGCAACTTTCCATATGTCTTTTTGCTTCCACATAAAAACCTATAAAAGAGGCACTTAAATTTTGAGTATTACATTAGATTTAATTCTTCAATTTTTGTTATAATAATTTTTTATGTTCATAATAGAATACAGAACTAGTTAAGAATGTCAGTTACCAGCAATCAACTGTATAAATAAGCAAGCATGTTTTTGGAAAAAATACAACTATGTCTTAAGGATTTATTTTAGAGTAGTTTTATTTTTACCCAGAAATTGCAGAGAAAGTACAGAGATTTTTATATAGCCTCAACCTCATTTTTTCCCCTTGTTATGGCTTAGGTGTCAGGTTGTTTTGTGTTAACATCACAGACCATTTGTTATTAAGAAAAAAATACTTCCAGGCATGGTGGCACACACCTGTAATCCCAGCAGCTTGAAAGGCTGAGAGACAGAATTCAAAGCCTGCCTTAGCAACAGCAAGATGCTAAGCAACTCAGTGAAACCCTTTCTCTAAATAAAATGCAAAATAGGGCTGGGGGTGTGGCTCAGTGGTTGAGCGCCCCTGAATTCAATCTCCAGTAGCCACTCCCCCTCCCCACCAAAAAAAGAACTAATACTGGTATGCTACTGTTAACTGAAGTCAAATATATTTATTTATTTAATTAATTAATTAATTTATTTATTTTGATTCTCAGTTCTGCCTCTTTCTGTTCCAGGACCTTATCCAGGACCCCACACAATCCTCTTGGGGTTACAGTTTCTCTGAGTTTCTTTGTTCGGATGTCCTTAACAATGTTGAGGAGTACCTGTCAGGTACTTTTTTTTGGATTGTTCTCCTTTGGGTGTTTTCATATTAGCCTGGGGCTATGGGTCTGAGGGAGTCAGGTCACAGAAGTGGAGAGCTACTCTGACATCTCATGTCCTCAAAGTTAATGTCATGTTAGTTCTGACTGTGCTCATCTAGGTGAGTTAGTGCTTTTCAAGTTTCTCTATGTGGAGTTACTGTTATCTTCATGTCCACATTGTATTCTTTTGGAGGAAGCCACTATGCAGAACCCACACTGAAGAGGCAGGGAGTTAGCCCCATCTCTTTGATGACTGAATGTCTGCTTCAATTACCTGGAATTCTTCTTCACAAGTGGTTTCTAGTCAACCCCATTTGTTTGTCTATTTGGTTATTTATTTATGACAGTGTGATCATCTGGATAGACATTAGGCTGTTTTTTGTTATCCTTTTTTTCCATAGTATCTCATTACTCACTTGATTCCTGCTTTAGCCATTGGGAATTCTTTCCTTTGGAAGCTCTTTTGATTTTTTGTCTTAAAGTTCTTTCTTTTTTCATATTTAAAAATTACTCTGACATAGGGCTGGGGATGTGGCTCAAGTGGTAGCGTGCTCACCTGGCATGCGTGCGGCCCGGGTTCGATTCTCAGCACCATGTGCAGACAAAGATGTTGTGTCCGCCAATAACTAAAAAATAAATATTAAAAAATTCTCTCTTTCCCTCTCTCCTCTCTCACTCTCTCTTTTAAAAAAAATTACTCTGACATATATTTACTGTCTTAGTCCTAATATCAGCTATTTATTCAAAGAGTCCTGGCTCCTGTGATTTGAGAATGATATTAATTTTTTTTTACCTAGCAGCTGAAGATGCTTATTGCATCTTGACCCTCACAACTGACAATGCAAAGTGTGTTTGTTCTAATCTTTACATACCTCCTAGTTATAACTATGTTTATGGGGAACCATCTGGGTATATATTAAGCTAGATGTAAGTTTACATTCATCTGTAATCAGTGACAATCATTATAATAATCAGTCATAATCCATTATGACAGATCACTCTGCCTTCATCCCTTGCCTATCTGTAATTTCTCACCCCATCAGTGGGAAATCTAGCTCCTAGTTTCTGCTATGAAATTAATTTATTGTTGCATTATGACAATTAATTCATATCTGTTCCAAATTACAGGTTATGACAAAGTAAGAGATATACATTTGACCTCTGCCCCCATTTCCTGGTGCAGCACTCCTAAAATCCTCATATTTCCTGAGTGATAGAGGTCTTTGAAGCATCTTTTGTTATAACATTGGTTCTTTGACATTGTTTTCTTGAACAGCACTCCCAAATCCTACAGAATCTCCTGGGTGGCAGGAGATTCTTTTGCTCTAATAGGACTCTTGGCTGGCCCTAGGAAGTTGGTCATGAGAGAGACCAAATGATGACTAAAAGCTTGGAACTTTCAGTACCCCACCCATCCTCTGGGAAATAACTAGAGATTAATAATCCATCATGCCTACAGGATTAAGTCTCCACAGAAGTCTCTGTAATAAGTGGTTCAGGGAATTTCTGACTTGCTGAACAATCCAGGTTTAGGGAGGGTGGTGCTCCCCAACTCCATTTGAGTGGAAGGTGCTGCCTGGGTATCCTGTTGGCCTTATCCTGCACATCTCCTCATCTGACTTTAATTTTGTCTTTTCTAGAGTGTCATATAAAGTGGACCAGGCAGCATGTAGCCTCTTCAGACTGGCTTATTTGACTAGCAGCATATCAGGTAGGATGCATCTGTGTCTAGGTTGATAGTTCATTCATTTTTACATTTAGCTATGGAAGGACTTTCTGACTTATTATTTGATGAGCATCAATAGAGCAACTATGCATAATTCCTGCTAGTTTTGTCAGGTTATGGATTAGACTTGTTTTGCTTTGAGAAGAAAGGGCACATTATTTTCCAAATTGGCTGTGCCACATGTTCTCCCAACAATGTCTGAGAGTCCTGGGGTCCCACATACTATAGCTGTTCATGTACTGCCATTTCTAAGAGTTTAGTAGTTCTAATAGTTGTGTCATGCTACCTCAATATTTTTTTAATTTGTTATTCCCTAATGATATGCTATGCTGAGCATTATTTTGTATAACTATTTACCATCTTTTTATTTTCTTTGGTCATATATCTGTTCAGATATTTACTCATTTTAATTAAGATTTTAGTTGTTGGTTTTTAAGAATTCTTTGTGTATTTCGAGTACAGCTTTCTTTTAAGAAGTGTTTCTGTAAATAATTTATCCCAGCCTGTGGCTTATCTTTTTGTTTTCACTTTCACAAGTAGAAAATCTAACTTTTGAATGTGTAGTGCTAGGGATTGAACCCAGGGCCTCACACAAACTAGGCAAGTGCTTTACCACTGAGCCATATCCCATCCCCTTTTCAATTTCCCAGTTTGATCTCGAATTTGCTATCCCCCCACCCCCACATTTTCAGTAATTGAGATTATAGTCATTCAATACTGTACTTGGTAAAAATTTAATTTTATATAGTCCACATTATCATTATTTTTCTTCTGTCAACTGGCTTTTGGTATTGTGAGTTGAAACTCATCACCAAGAGCTGGGGAAGTAACTCGGTATTAGAGAACATTTCTAGCATGTGTGAGGCCCTGTGTTAAATCTCCAGTACTAGAGTGCACACACACACCCCTTCATTATTACATCTAAGGTTACATAGATTTTCTTCTGTTTCCTTGTAGAATTTTTTAGTTTTCCCACAGTTTAGTCATGAACTACTATGAATTAATTTTTGTAAGAGTTTCAGTTTGTGTCTACTACATTTATTTTACTCAATATAGTTTCTCAAAACCTGTTCAATCATCATTTTTGAAAAATCATGAGTAATGTGTTTTATTTTAGTTTGAAATCCAAAATCATGGCCTTGAATAATCTGGATACAGTACTGAAATTTGTCCATTTATAAAAAATATTTATTTTTTAGTTGTAGTTGGACAATACCTTTATTTATTTATTTATATGTGGTGCTAAGGATCGAGCCCAGGGCCCTGCACATGCTAGGCAAGTGCTTTACCAATGAGCCACAACCCCAGCCCTAAAATTTGTTCATTTTTCAGGAACATAAGGAGAGGGTGTACATGCACCTCTGAAATACAGTGTCCTGAGCTGAGCCCTAGCAGCCAGCTAGGCTGGGACATCATAGCTGGGACATTATATCTATGCTAGAGCATGTAAAGAAAATAAAGATATACAGACACAAGATGCAGAAGCAGGAAAGATGGCTTCTTGTCCAAGCAGCCATGTTTTCTTATACCAATAGGTTACATTAGGTTATTAGTGCCATAACTACATCACTGTTTATTGTATCAGTAAGGTTGCTTATTCTACAATATGCAATGTTAGAAACTTTGTGCAGCTTTTAAGAAAGTCCATTGTCTGAAGTTAGGTAGGCAGGTCCAGGAGCACCAGAGCTTGGTGAAACATTATAGTTATCTGGCAAGCAAGCTCCTTTATTCCCAGGAGCTGTGTGCCTGAGATGAAGGTTGAGGCTGATAAGACTCTAGCCCAGAGTCTCCTCATTCAGGACATTGCTACAGCAGCTAGGCATCCAATGTCTTTGCACAAGAGTTTTCCTAGAAGCTGGGCATTCTGTACGTTTGCACAAGAAACATCCCTAGCCACCAAACCTGTCACAGTCATGAAGCTATCAGAGACCTCAATCTCAAACACAGAACCATTATAAGAGCACACAAAACTGATGTGAGAGCTCTCCTGTGCCCTTTAATATTAATGTATTGTCCACATTATTAAATCTAACAGTGATAAAATAGTTTCACTGTGGCCTTCAACAATATTATGATATTAATAATATAGCATATAAATCTGATTGCTTTAGTTGGTTTTTCATTGCTGTGACCAAAAGACATGACAAGAACAATTTAAAAAGTAAAATTTTGGCAGGGGTCTCATAGTTTCAGAGGTGTCAGTTAATAGATATCTGGCTCCATTCCTTGGAGCCTGGGATGAGGCAAAACCTCATGGCAGAAGTGTGTGGTGGAGGAAAGTGGCTCAGAACATTACACCAAGAAGCAGAGAGAGAGAGAGAGAGAGAGAGAGAGAGAGAGAGAGAGAGCTCTACTCAACAAGGACAAAATATGTACCCCCAAACATATGCCCTACCCATCTGCTGAAAACATCCAGTTAATTACTATCAGTGATTAACACACTAATTAGCTTAAGGTTCTCATAACCCAATCATTTCACCTTTAACTTTTATTGTTTCACACATGACCTTTTGGGGGACACCTAATATCTAAACCTTAATAGTCTGCCTTTGGCCCATAAAAGCCTATACCCATCTCAAACTGAAAGATACATTGAGTTCATTTAAAAGAGTCCCCATAGTCTTAACAGGTCAAGTATTGCTCAAAAGTCAAAGTCCAAAGTCTCCCACTGAGACTCAGGCAAACTGCAAGTGTGAGCTGTTGTAAAAAGCAAAAGCAAGTTACATGTATCCAATATGTAAAGGTGCAGAGTAAATATTTTCATTTCACAAGGAGGAATAGGGACAGAGAAAGGAGGGATGGGACCCAAGCAAGACCAAAATCCATCAGGGAAAATAAATCCTGTAGCTTCATATCCAGCATCTGGGGCATGGCATCATGATGTTCTCTCCAAAGAGCTGCTCTGCCCCTGTGACTTTGCTGGTTGCAGCCCACATGGCCTCCTTGTCGACTTGTTTTTGCTCCATTACTTTTCTTGGCAGATGTTCCACATTACTGGCATTTTTTAATCTTTTAGATTCTCCTTTGCAGCTTTGTCTTTCTCCTTGCATCTCCACACATTGCCCTATCAGGGGTAACACACAGGGACTTGGATTCTGCAGCACTTTTTCTGGTCTCCTAGGCCTTCCTTTGAAACTTTGGTGGAAACTTCCATGACCCCCTAACTCCAGCATCCTGCATTCCTGCAAAGCCCCAAGACCACATAGTTGACATCAAGGTCTACTGCCATTTCAAGCAGTAGCCAATCTTCCAGGGATCCTTGCTGCAGCAGTCTCTGAGTGCCTAGGTGACTGAGCACAGTGAAACAACTTCCTAGGTGTGTGTGTGTGTGTAGGCAGGGTGCAACAATGCTCTCTTCTCAAAGGAATATTTTTTTTTACACCCTTGAGCTTGTGGTGGGTGTGGTCCTGCCAATTCCTGGGATGTCCTCAAGCCATTTCTCCAACTTTCTCTATTCAAAGTTTTTAGCAACATCTTTTTAGTGGTCATAATATATAATGACAACCACAACTTTTTTTAACTCCATTTTTACTGTCCATTTTCTGGCAAAACTGCAAACTTTTCAAAATTTCTTCTCTATTTTCTGCTCCTGATTATTACAATAAACTGGGCTAAAATATGCCACCAATATCCATGCTATTGCCTAAAGGCTATGCAGCATAGGTTTTTCTCTGCCAGATTAAAAAGTCCACCATCTGTTAACTTCAGCCTCACAGAAAGCATGAAGACATGGGCAAAATATAGACAACTTCTTAGCCACAAGATAACATGAATGGCCTCTAATACAATTCTAAGAGTCCTCCTTCTTTGAAATCTCATGAGCACTGTCTTTAATGCCTGCAGTCCTATCAGCATTTTGATTTTCTAAGCTACCACAAGAATCACCCATTAAGCTTTGCTTATAATATTTTAAAGCTTTTCCAGCTTGCATCACTAAAATTATTGAAATTCCTCCTGCATGTTCCAAAATGTTCCAAAGGCTTCTGAACCACTTGGTCGAGTTAGTAACAGCCATGATCCCACTTTTGCTATCAATTTATGTTTTAGTCTGTTTTTTAATTTGTGACCAAAAGACATGACAAGAACAATTTTAAGGAGAAAAGTTTATTTTGGGGCTAACAGTTTTAGAGTCCTCAGTCCATAGATAGCTGGTTTCTTCCTCAGGACCTGCAATGAGACAGAACATTATGGCAGAAGTGTTTGAAGGTCTGGTGGAGGGAAATGATTCAGGACATTGCACCAAGAAGGAGAGAGGCAGAGGCAGAGGCAGAGGAAGGGACACATACACACACACACACACACACACACACACACACAGTATACACACACACACGCACACACACACACACACACACACACACACACACACACACATATGGAAGGAGGGAGAAGGAGAACTCTGCTCAACTAGGACAAAATATATACCCCAAAGGCACCTTCCAGGAACCCACTTCACCCACCACACTCTATTGCCTAGTTATAGCCCAGTTATTCTGTGTCAGGGATTAATGTACTGATTAGGTTAAAGCTCTCATAGCCCAATCATTTCACCTCTAAACTTTCCTGCATTGTCTCACATACAAGCTTTTGGGGGATATATAATATCTAAACAACAACCCTGATACAATAGCTTCCCTGAGGCCTTTGATATTTTACCCATGCACTGGCTTATAAAACTGATGTTATTGCTGCATGGTGACCTTTAATACTGATATATTATCTGTATAATATAATTGAAAATATGTTAACCCCTGTGGATTTAATATTAATAATTTCTCACTACAGCATGTAAAACTAATATAATAGGCTTCCCATGGCTTTTATTATTGGTATAATATTCACATTATGGCATCTAACACTAATGTAATATCTATCTTATGATCTCTAATACTAATAAGATATACTATAACATATAATATATTAGTTGCCTGATGGCCTAAAATACTAATATGATATCTTTACTATACCATCAAAAATGAATATAATATCAGCCTGTTGTCTTTAATACTTTTGTTATCCATACAATACCATCAAAAATTAAATAATAGGTGATGTGACACTTTTACTATTAATATCTACATTATAGTATCTAAAATAAATATAATAAATGCTCTGTCTCCTTTAATACTATTATAGTAAACATAATTAGTAGCATGTAAAACTGACCTAGTGGTTTTCCTATGGCCTTTATTACTAATAGGCATCCATAAAATAGCATCTAAAAGTAATGTAATAGCTGCAATGTGGCCTTTATTATGAATGTAAAATTTATACAATAACACCTTAAACTCATATAATAGCTTTCTTGTGGTCTTATATTAATATTTATAGTGACCTCTAATAGTGATATAATAGTTGACCTGTGGGCTTTAATGTCAATATAATATCTATACAATGACCTATAACTTAAGGTCAGAGGAGTCTTCACAGGCCCCAAAGAAAAAGGTATCTCTGTCTCTGTGTGATTATTTCATGCAGCCTAGTTCAGTTCACCTGGAGTGACCCTAAGTGTTTTAGTCATGAGAAATGCAACAATTGGTGGCCTGTGCAGGGACTCCAAGGTTAATTTTAGAAATTTAGTGGGATTGGAATTTCTCTCCAAAAGTTAAGCACACTTAGGATTTGAGAGTATTGTGGGCTGAATTGTAGAAAGTAAGTGAATTAGACAGAATAAAAATCTGTGATGTTAACCTTTTTTAATGTTTGGGAATATTTTGTCTTTAGATATATAAAAAAATTATTTTTGCAATTCTAGAGACCCTAAATAAATGTAAAAAAAAATTATTAAGATGATTAATGAGTTATGTTGTAAAGTTCAGTCCTCTCCCATGAGAAAAGTACTTCTGTTGACTTTTTTGGATTGTTTTTGTGAATCTTTATATTTTGAAATATTAGGTAAAGGGTTTTGGGGTTTATGTAGTAAAAGTGTGCACTTGGAGAGTGAGAAAAAGGGGAAAATTTTTTTTGATGAGACTTGATACAAGAATTCTTTACCTGTGGAGAAGTGAATTTTATTTTTCTTTAGTTTTTGTGAATACCCAGAAGTTTTATACTGAACCTCTTTGCTACATTCTTGTCCTATGGATCAGAATGGCTGTTACTCAGCTGCTGTGAACAAAAGACTTTAGCTGCGGTTTCCTATGGGGTCTGTAACTAAACCCACAGCCAGCAGTGTTTTAACCCTTAAACAATCTGACCCACGTGCCAAACACAGACTGCCTTAAGATCTGGTAGTGACACTGGCATCTGCTGTTAAAACTCACTTTTAAAGTCCCACATGCTGCAAGGAAAAGTACAAAAGACAGGAGAACACAAGTTACAAGCACAGGTCACAGAGACAAGGCATGGGGTGTGGGGGTGTGGGGGTGTGGGGAATACAAACAAATCAAATGGAATGCAACTGGCTAGAAGCTCCAGGAGCCTTTGCCCTGACAATGGGCAGCCAGCTCCATGCTGTTTCCATCACCATGGTAATTGACTCCTGGCTGGAGGAATGGTCTTCCTGGTTTCACCTCCTGTATTTTCATGGGCATCTCATTGGTCCTTCCACTATCACTCAGAACTTCTGGTCCTGCCTTCCAGCCACTAACCTGTACTTCCTGTTTCACACAGATGTCCTACTGAAAGTACACAGAGTCTGCATTTTTAAGAATGCCCGCCTGTAAATGCTAACAAAATATATTTTTTCAGGCAAAATCTAATCCCACAGGTTTCTAAGTTGCAGCCCTGAGCCTAATTTATTTTCAAAGCTAAATAACCTAATTTTTTCTTTATAGATGTATTATTAAGAAAAATTGCAGAGGTAATATAACAATTATAAAAATACATGTGCTTTTTTATATTTTGCTTTTAATTTTGAAGGTTATGAGGATGCACTTGCTTGTAACAGGAACAAAAGCTGGCAATGTTCCTATGATAATCAAGAAATCCTTATTCTCATTCCTGACTATATAATTGCAGGAAATGAATAAATGCAAACACAAAGATCTTATTTCAGCAACATCATGTGATGTCACATATAAGAGTGCACTCCTAATTAAAAGTAAATTGAGGGCTGAGATGGAGCTCAGTGGCAAAGCGTCTGCCTTGCATTCGCAAAGCCCTGGGTTCGACCCCCAGTTCCAAAAAAAGACAAAAAAAAAGAACCCCACCAAAAAAAAAAAAAAATAAGATTAAAAAAAAACCCTTAAAAAAAAAAAAAGTAAATTGAATGGATCCAAATATCTTAAGAACCACTTGGTTACATAAAGTTAATACAATTATAAGTTCTGCCCCTATTCTTAATATATATTTTTGAGGTATTTAAATAAACTATAGTTGTTAACTTATAAAATAATTAGCATATATGTCTAATTGTTTGGTTAATATATGTTTATCTAATTGTTTTTCTTCAATAGAAAACTCATAATTTATACATTTCTTATACATGCATGAATCTGATGCTCTGCCTTTTAGTTGCAGATATTTGAGATAAGTGTATTTGAGTATATATTTGCTTTCAAGAGGTCAAACAATCAAGTAATCTCATATTATTATACAAACTGTATAAGATGATAAACAGATATAATTGTGTCTACAGAAATATGCAAGTACTTTAATTAAATTTTCATTAAGATATTTCTTCTTATCAAGGTACGATAACTTGTTTTGTTTCCAAAGTATAACCAGGAAAAGTTTTAAAAGGAAAAGAAGATGATTCAACAGAGAGAGGAAGCGCACATTGGAGGTCCTCAGAAGAAAAAAAAATCATCTTTGGGTAAAACAAGGTCTTTCTATTCTAGATTTTAATGATAAAGATATTTTTCTAAATAGAAAGATTTTTTATATCATTATCTAGACAGATGATATAGAAAGTTAAAACAATTAAGAAAAAGACTTATATGTACTGGACTGACTATAAAAATTTTAATTGATTAATTTAAGAATATTTCAGGCTATTTTCCTGATTTTACTATGCTGATGTGAGCTAAGATTTTGTCCATATTTGGACATAATAAAGACATATTAAAATGTTAAGTTTATTTTCTTTAAGGAAGGTCTTTATTGCCTAATGATTTCTACTGTTTAAGGCAAGGATTAATTTTTTAAATAAATTCATATCCTTATTTACACACTAAATATATATATATATATATATATATATATATATATATATATTTTTTTTTTTTTTTTTTAAAGAGAGAGTGAGAGAGAATTTTTTAATATTTTTTTTTTAGTTTTCGGTGGATACAACATCTTTGTTTGTATGTGGTGCTGAGAATTGAACCCGGGCCACACGCATGCCAGGTGAGCGAGCTACCGCTTGAGCCACATCCCCAGCCCACACAATAAATATATTAAGCTGCTAACTTAGATCCCAATTTTGACAATTCTCCTTGGTTACTAAATTTGATTGATTCAAAGACACTGCTGATTCTTACATATTACATTGTTTGTTGGATGATTATGAGATTTGGGAGAACATTTTATTAGGACTGAGGTTTTCCAAATAAAAGTCGTATTTTAGTTTTGAGCAATAAAGGTTACAAACCTTGTTGTAAATTCATTGGTATTTTATAATTTCTCGGACTGGACCTATTATCCATAAAAAATATGGTAAGATTTATATATTACTCTCTACACTGGGAAGTAACCTTAATCATATTTTCTAAAAGACATCTAATTAAAGGATAATATTCTGAAACATAGAGATATTTTAAGACTTGTCTCAGAAAGAGATTGATGGTTCTTTCTAAATTGTTAGAATAAATTAACTAGTCTATATATTGGAAAATTACAATAATCAATAAAAGATATCTCATTTTCATATCTAGCCTCAATTACTCTTAAGAGAAGGCCTTAAAATTTTGCCTACCAGAAACTATAATCAAAGAAAATCTCTCAAACTTAATATAGACCAAAATAAATTCAGGGAGATTTCCAAGAGATCCAGATTCATATATTAATATTTTAGTATTTACACCAGGATTTTAATCAATTTTATTAAATAAAGAAAAGGGGGAAAACAGAACTCCACAGGAACACACTGCATCTTACAAATATTTCAAAATTTTCTTAAATTGTGATACTGAGAGTCTTACTATTACTGAACATGATTCTATAAATTAATTAGATTTCAAATGATAAAGTTGAAACCTGTCATCATGACAATGACTAAGAAACCTGGCACAGGAAGGTAAATTTTCAGCTGTAGAGTTTATAGCCATGTAGATTCATGAGCTTATCAGGTCAGTATAAATTATGAAGAGACTTCTATGGACCCATTTCTCAGGTCAATTTTTAATGTATATTGCAGTGTGGACTGGAAAGTCCACCAATGAAACTAGGTTAATTGAACTGACTGTAGTGGTCAGCTATACTATATGTTAATCCTATGGTTACAGGCTGTCTGGAAGTATCTTTTGAGAAAAAGACAGCATATAAGAAACCTAAACCATCCAATCATGCTGGTCCCTAAGATTAAGACTATATTTACTTATCTAGACAGTTGTCAAAAAAATATTAAAATAGATTTTTCCTATTCAGGCCAGTTATTTACATAGAATAACCACCAATGTATTATTGCCTTAATATTTCTACAATAGAAGTTGGTACCTTTTCTAAGTGGATGGATTGTGCAGGTCTTGTCAGTACAACACAAGATATCTAGAAATGATGGGTATATTTTAGGCTGGTCTCCTACAATGGACAAGAACAATTGCATGAGGATGTCACAACTCCTAGAAACTTTAAACTCTTGGTGAGATGGCATCCAAAAAGGTGTTTTAATGTTTGACTCTTATCTTCAGAATATTTATATTACTGACAGACTTAATAAACTTCTTAAATGTGAGAATTAAGAGGAAGAATGAAAAATCCAACTTATATTATTGTATCACTTGTTATTGCCAGCTAATATTTCAGATCCATTGTATGCTGAAGTTAATGTTCAGGCTTTGAAACAGGTGCATGCCAATTAACCAGACCTAGGCAAGCTCTTAATCTCACAATCCTCGAAGTTACTACTTCAAATATCATTCCTTGCTTCTACAATATTTCTTGCAGCTATATCTTAAAACTTATAACATATAACATATGGCTTATCTTAATATTTGACTTAAATTATTTCCAAGATCCTTCATAGTCAGATAAGTGCTGATGGAAGGATTGAAACTAAGTTACAATGCTCTAAGAAGCTGCTGTAATAAATATTGTGAATGATCTCTCTGCTCTACACTTTGTGAAAAGGCCTAAATGCCATGCCAAATAAAAATGTCTATATTACTATGGCCAAACAGAATGCTTCTCAATAAAATTGGGAAAAGGTTAAGAAACTTCTGATGTGTGTTTGGCAAAATAATAATAATAACCTGGTTCTTCCAAAGTTAATTAAGTGACTTTAACCCTAAATATGTTGAAACATTCTACATGGTGTGTCATTGAGATAATATGTTTTCTACCAATTCCTTTTGTGTTTCAATAATAGATCATGATGACCTTGGACCAAGAATCCAGTGACTAAAAGATATAATTCCCCAGTTGTTTTTAAATATAAAGAAGGGGGAATATGTGGAGAGCCACATTGAGCCACCATGCCTTCCAGTCAGGTGTGGTAGTTCCATGACTCATGACTCGGTCTTTTCCCCCACTCAGATAGCAAGGCCAGTCTTCTGAGTAGGCATACCTCTGAGGTTGAGCTACACTTACCTATTCTTTTGTAACACTACTCCTTTGCCCTGTTTGGGATAGAATTTTCCATGGAAACTCCCTTTGGGTGTCCCCTTCTCTTGCTCTGCCTTTGAGCATGGCCTTCTTAGCTGTCAGTTAACCTGCTGATAGCAGATCATGAAGCTAGACTCAACTCCTTGAAACCTGACCCCTTCTCCTAATTTGAATGGCTTCTCCCCAATAAAAGGGTTCAGCACTGCTCTCTCTCTCTTTCCACAAACCCCTAGGTCAGAGGAGCCTTCACAGGACCCAAAGAAAAAGGTATCTCTGTCTCTTGTGTGATTATTTCATGTAGCCCAGTTCAGTTTACCTGGAGTGACCCTAAGTGTTTTAGTCATGACAAATGCAACAATTATGGATAATTTTATTGTAAATTTTGCCCTCTCACCTCTGTCAGGAATCCCATGGAAACTGAAAGTCATATATCCTGGTGCCATGAGGATTCTGAGTATTGTTAGGGTCAGGATTAGGGTTATGGTAGGTTCAGTGTTTGTTTTGGTACTAGGGATTGAACCCAGGATTCTTAAGCACTGAGCCATATCTCCAAACTTTTTATTTTTTATTGTTAAGTTGCTTAGGGCCTCACTAAATTGCTAAGGCCAGCTTTGAATTTGTAATCCTTCAACCTCAGTCTCCCAAGCCACTGGAATTAAATATATCCTCCAATGTTTAGCATTTTGCTGATTATCTGCTAGGGATCCTGGTGGTTTTTTCCTAATTAGAGTTGTAGGTAATGTAGTCCTATGATTAGCCCACTCACTATGAGAGGAGGACTCTGACATCTTCTGCCCCTTGGCATCATGGTTGATATAATTCTGAGTTTTTCTCACATATCTTTCCTAGTAGTCACGTAAAGATGAATGCCTAATTCCTGGTACCCCGAGGATTCTGAGCAGATAGGATTAGAGCTAGAATTAGTGCAAGGGCTAGGGGTCAGTTAATATTTGTCCTTTGCTGATTTCTACATGGGATCCTGGCAGCATCTGCCACTTCAGGTTGTGGGTAAGGTAATCTGTGATGTGCCTGCTGATTGTGGGGAATCCTTGAAGCATTGGATGCCCTCTAGCACTGGGGTGTAAGGAGAGTGAAGGGTGAAAAAGGACTGAGGGAACCTGGGGGCAGGTGCCCACTGTGCTGCTAGGAGAGATTGAGGGTGACATTGAGGTATGAAGCGAGTGAAGTGCTTATAATCAGGGTCAGGGTGGACCACAGGAAGTGTTGCTTTGGGGCAAGCTCAATTCAAGTGGTCAAGAGCCAGGGTGACAGAAGGGAGGTCACTGACCTGATGAGAAGAAGGGTCCTGGAGGCTCTTACCATGTAGTGAGTAGGGATGATGCACCTCAGCCAATCTCTGCACAGGGGACAACTGATCAATGAACCTCTTTCTCACTGGAGATTTGGGTAAATGAGATAAAGCCTCTTTTCTGCAGGATCAAAACAAGAATGTCTGCTGTTGCCCTCAGGTTTGGTCATTATCCTAAAACCCACCGGTTGATGAGCCATTAGAACCAGCAAAACCTGTCCCACTCAACCACAACCACTAATGCCAGATGACCCCAAGTCATAATCTACAGAACCACAATCCCCAGGCATATAGAATTTCCAACAGAGATCTCCTAGAAAAAGCACAATTTCAAGGCAACTGGCTGCCAGGTGCTGTCATTCCCTCAGGCAGTGGGGTCATCTCTCCTGCTCAGTTCTCTCCTTCCTTAGTTGGAGACCAGGGCATAGAGAGAGAGGCTGGGGCACACGGGTGATGAACTTGGCTCAAGTGGCCTAGGCTGGCTGGGCTGGATGCTGTGTCTGTCTCCCTACTTGAGGCCATGTCATGCTGTATGTGCTCCCTCCTCCCTCTAGCGGATTGTGGAATTTCTTTGCTTACAGGATTTACCCACTTTACAGCAGCAATCACCAGAGTGTGCCTGGAAAAGGGTCCAGGCCCATGTGATGAGCTGGCAGAGGTGGGTAGAGCTGTGACAGAGCTCCTACCACAAGCTCCTGATTCATGGTCCCCAGATGTAGACCTCAAGAACCATAGGCCCAGATAAGCATTTCTGCAGAACATGAAATTAAATATTCCCGATTTATAGACTTCCCATCTTGAAATATGCAGATAAAGTTTTCCTCAGGGATTTCTGAAAATTCTAATAGTTCCTCCAGCCTACATCTTTCAAAAACAGCAGTTTGCACTCAAAGAACACCCCCAAAATCAGGGCAGATATGGGCATCCCATCTTTCATAGGGTGTGTAGGGCTTACTTCCTCCTGAGATCACCCTGGCCCCAGCAGCCTTTTCCTGGCATTTAATTTCTCAGATAAAATCTGCTGCATTTGAGCAGCATCAAGATCCTGATTTTATATTCCAAATTATAGTTTTGAACAGGCTTAGGAGGGTCTTGAACAACCTAGTTGAGAATCTGCTGTTGATGACATCAAAGCTAAGGACTGTTAGAGATGGAGCAGAGATGACCAAGGTCTTTGAGGGACTGCAGAGATGGGGTGAACAGTGTGATGGGATAATCTGGGATCCTCTTTGGAGAGAAGACCAAAACTTCAAGGATGGGGGAACAGCTAGGAGACTACAGAGAGAATAGACACTGTGGTGGAATGGTCTGGGGTCCTCTGTAAAGAGATTATGACCAAGGCCTCCAGACTGGGAATACAGGCTGTGGGTTGAAGAGAGAGGGGGTGGGTGGAAAAATGTGATGGGATTAGGTCCCTGGGATAGAGCTGAAGATCTGGGGACCCAAGGCAGGTGCTAAGGGAGGGCAGAATTAGGGAACATGAGGAAAGGATAGTAGCCCCCATATCACATGGTCTGCTTGCTGAAACCATCTAATTATTAGAACATACTTAAACTTGCTGTTGCCAGAGTGGGACAGATGCCTCAGAGCCACCTGTGTCCCTGTGGATGGATGACAGTTACTTATCTGTGCATGACATTTGCATGTTGATGGTTATGTTGTGGGGCAGGCCACTTAGAAAACACACTAAGTCCCAGTTTTGTCCAAACTGAAGAGTCTTTATTCTGACTGGCTGGGACCGCTTTCTACAGGACCAAGTTTTCTCTGCAGAAAAAAGCCTTGAGCTTCAACATTTTAGGGTATTTAAAGGCAAAAACCCACATCCAGGATGATGTAGCTACAAGCAAGCAGAGGTACAGAAGCTAAATTCAGAAGTGTATAAAACAATGCAATGGGATATTCCATGTTGCCACAGCAGCAAGCAAGCAAAAGGGAAGTGGGTCAAAATGACCCCAGTTGAGTACAAGTTAGAGAATGATTACTGATGGTTACTAGACAATCTCTGTCAGGGTACATTGCACAAGAAAAATGGGAACAAAAAAGAACAATTTTTCTTTGTATAAGAATTGTCATTTTTGTGTTGAAAAGTAAGTTATGCTAGGTAAATATTAATGAGTACAGAGGCAGGGCTTTCCCATGGGAGAAGTATTTCTTACAGGATATGTAGTCTCAGGGTAAAATGAAGTCTGTTTGATCATTGCCCATATAGCCTGACCCATAACAGAGCATTACATAATAGGCTGCTGTGAACATTCCTGTGCATGTGTGCTCTGCAAACACCTTCATTTTCTCTGGTGCACAATTGACCACCAACATGGAGGCATGTGTTGACATGTTGAGGAATAATTATTGTCCTGAGTGACTATGTTTGCCCATTCTCTGCTCTCCCTCCTCCTGCTCCTTAACTTTGTCCTAATGGCCTTCCATCTCCTTTATAACTCAGGCCCATCCTTCACCATCTCCTCCTTCACATGTGCACACTGGATCCATCTCCATAAACTTGCTCCAACACCCTATTTTCTGTTGCCCTGTGGAGGAACTCTACTCAGGGTGTGTCACAATCCCCTCTTAATAGACACCCTTTACAGGGTTGGGCACTGACAGAAGAGAGTATTCAGGATTCACATTGAGCACCTAGGATGACTCCTAATGTGGAAACACATTGGTGGGGTGATCTTGTTAGGGAGACAGAGCCCATCCTGATGTGTAAAAAGGAGGACTGCAATATCTTGTCACATACACCCCTGAGGCAGGGCCCATCTCAACACTGTTCTTCTGCCAGGACCCCAGAGCAGCTTCCAGCACCATCTACCATCCCAGGCCCATTGTCTGCCATATAGCTGAGCCAACTCCTGCTCTCCAGCAAGGTGAGGCCTTCTTATGAGCACTACATGTTTCCCTCTTCCTGCCTGATTTAGAGCTCAAGCTGAGAAAGGCTCAGCCAGTGTTGTTGATATGAATAGATGAGGTTAACAAGGATCAGAGACAACTCACAGCTGGATGTTAGTGGACTTAGAGCTGGAGTAGGGTTCTTGCAGGGCATTGTCCCCTCCAGAGTCCAGAGTATGGCCTGCACAGGGCCAGGAGGTGCCACGGGGAAGACAGACCTTGGGAGAGGTGCCTCTGCATGTAATGCTTTGTTGGCTTTCTGGGCACATTGGCCTAAAGCTGGGCCTCCTGTGATGCCTTCTGGGGAGGCAGGAGGCTACTTGAACTTTCAGGGGCATCTGGGCTGAAATATATCTGGGGATCCAGGTCAGCCCCCCATGAGGAGAAGGTAAAGATTCTCAGTTTTTCAACAACAGTTATAGAGCTTCATTTTGAGTAAAAAAACAGAGGTTCCCAGAAATTTCTTAAGGTTTCTGTGGAGACAAAAACACTGCCACCCTTCAGTAGTGTGTTTGGCAGCTCCTTGTGTTAGAGGGAGCACTTGAGAAATGTTCAAAAATTGAGCAGCAGCCACAGGTCAGAATTGAGCTCCCTGTGTCCTCTGTGCAGTGAAGTCTTCCCTAGAGAGGGGAATGTTCCCCTTCCCACCACCTGTGCACAGGTCACATTCCTGCACCCCATTAGCCTTCTGAATGGGGTGTGGGCTGCATTCTGAAATGCTTGTGTCCATGGGGCATCTCCTTTGAGTACTGAGAGGGAAACCTGACTGAGGAAGGCCCAGGGAGGGTTGACAAGGGTGGATTTTGATTAAATTGTAATTCACTGGGTTTGAGAAGAGGGTGGTAGCCCCCAGCTTATTCTATCCTCACTGCTTTAAAAGGCTGGCTAGGCCCAGTGGACACAGGTGAGATACCATGACCAGGTGGAGCATCCTCTTCTGTGCCTTCCTGAGACAACCTTCCTGCTGAGATTAAAAGGGACACCTCAGCTGTTCCAAACTGTGGATGGCTAGGGGGGCATGAGAGATTGGTGGGCTTTCTGGATTCTGGAATTTTGAAGATTGAGTTTCTAACACATTAAATTTTAAACACATTGGGCTGGGGATGTGGCTCAAGCGGTAGTGCGCTCGCCTGGCATGCGTGTGGCCCGGGTTTGATCCTCAGCAACACATACAAAGATGTTGTGTCCGCCGAAAACTAAAAAAATAAATAAATATTAAAAATTCTCTCTCTCTCTCTTTAAAAAAAAAATAAAAATAAATAAATAAATAAATTTTAAACACACGTGGAATGAAAACATTCAAGCCATAGTGCCATGTTTTTAGATTCAGACATGGGATAATGGGTTCAATTTCAGCTTCAATGTGCAAACTTATGTTGTGGAATAAAGAGGACACTGAATCTCTTTTGTCATTCTGAATAGAACTTCTGTGTATAACTGCATGTTTTATACACATATTTTCAAGACATATTTTCTAAGCAATTGTCTAAATTCTTAAGTTTTTATTGGATCATATGATGTGCTTATGTATTGCTCTGGAAAAAAACTTAAAACTTTGAAAAGTGATGAACTATTATGCATTCCACAGCAATGAATGGGAATTCTAGTTCTACATCTTCCAATCAATACTCATTAAAAAAGTTTGTAGCCATTGAATGCATTTGAAGTTCCATAGAGCATTGTAGGTCATTTCCCCTCATGTCAGGTGTAGCTGAGCAGCATTTCTATGCTTCTTTGCCCTTTTCATATCTTCTTTGGTGAGGTGTCATTTTAGATATTAACCCATTTTAATTTCATTGTTTCTTACCATATTTAGGATACAAGTCCACTTTAGATGGACTTCATGTATTTTTCAAATATTTTCACCAGTCTCTGGCTTAATTTTTTTGTTCCCTTAATATAAATTTTTCAGATTAGATGTTTTTATTTTTAAAAATTGGGGGGGGGGGTGGAGCTGGAGTTGTGGATCAGTGGTAGAGCACTTGCTTAGCATGTGTGAGGCACTGGGTTCAATCCTCAGCACCACATATAAGCAATTAAATAAATAAAGGTCCATCAATAACTAAAAACTATTTTTTAAAAAATTGGTACTGAGCATAAAACACACGGGTGTTCTACCACTGAGCTCTATTCCCAGCTCTTCTTAACTGTTTTACTTTGAGACAGGGTCTTGCTAAGTCACCTCAGGCTACCTAATATCTGGGACTACAGACATGCATCACCATGCACAGTGACAATTTAAATTTAAATTAAGTCCACATTATCAATTCTTTCTTTTATAGATTTTTTTTGCAGCTGTATTTTATTTTATAAAATCTCAATATGAAACATGGTCACAGTAGTTTCTACTATAATTATTATAGTTTCACATTTTTGATGTAAGCCATGGACTATTTAGAGTGAGTTTTGTGAATCTTATAAAGGTTTTCCCTGTCCATTTCTCCCATAGGGTTTCCAAAAACTCCATCACCATCTGTGCAGTGTATGCTGTTTTTTTTCATGAAGGTCTTTTTCCCTTGACAAAATCAGCTGCCTCTAGGCATGTGTGAGTTTTGGGCTCTCCACTCATCTCCATTTATCTACCTGTGTATTCCTTCACAGCATCACCTTTTCCTCACTACTTCAGCTTTCTGACAGGTGTTGTGATACAGATGTGTGAGTTTTTTGTCCTTCTGTAGTCTGTGTCATCTATTCTAGGTTCAGAAATAATTTTCTGGAAATTTGAATGTGATTGTGCTGAATCTGCAAATCAACTGTGAGAGAATTTCATCTTTACTATGTAGAGACCTGAACAATGAGTATCTCTATTTATATTTTGTTTGATTTATTTCAATTGTTTCAAGATTTCCTAAAAGTGTAGTTGTAATTTAAAACATATATAACTTTTCAATTTTGAGGGTGCTATTGTAAATGGAATTGCTCAATTTTTTTTTCTTATTCTAGTTATAAAATTCCAATTTTTCCTATATAGTTTTGCTGATATATAAGAAATAATTGATTTTTGCTTATCGACTATGTATTTTGCTTTTTGCTATCTTTATCCTTTATGAACATGGGATGGTGGATTCTATTGCTGTTTGATTTCCAAAATTATAGCCTCATAAAATCAAAACCATGAATTTCAGAGCTTCACCAGGACTGCCACAAGGGGGCGCAGGGCCAATGCTGAACAGTGAGCACTGATTATCCTCAACTGCCCACAATGGCCAGAAGAGGGTTCTCAGAGTGACTTTTTCTGATCCCCTTGAATCATATGACTGCCCGGATGGATGTCCTATGCTCACAGCAAACTTTCTTCTCAGGACTCACCTGGGGAAATTCCATGGCTGGGGATACCTGGGGTCTATGTCCACAGTGAGGTAACCCAAACCTTCCAGACCTGCTGTAACCCTCACCCTTGTGGTTCACCAGGGGAGACCATTGCTGTGGACACCTTGGGGCTATGAGTGTGATGACAAAAGCTTCCTTCTCCTTGGGACCCACACAGGGAAATGCAGTAGCTGAGGATACCTGGTGCCCATGTCCACAGTGAGGTAACTTGTAACCCAAAACTGGGAACCCACCCAGGAAGGGACCATGGGTGCAGGCTAAAGGCACCTTGGAGCAATGACTGCTGTGACAGAGCTTCCTTGATACCCTCACAGGGAGATGCCTTGGCTGGGGACACCTAGGGACCGTGTGTACCATGAGATTTCTTCTCCTTGGCATCTACATGTGGATGGTACTGTGGTTTTGGGATAACTGAAGTCTATCTGAGGAAAAGGTGGGGGAAGAATGAGGAAAAGCCTCCTGTCCATTATCCCATGTGCTGAGAAAGAAGCTCTGCTGTGTTTTTACTTTTGTAGGTAATATTTTAGTGGGACTTAATTTTATGAAATTATTCCTTGTGAGGCTTTGACTGCTCACTGTCATAGTATATTTTATGGGGAGAAGGTATATTTTGTGGGGAGAAGGTATATTTATGGGGAGAAAACCCAGCACACTAAAAGGAGAAATTGAGGCACAAACTCAGGGTAGTGCAGGGGAGGCCTGGGGTTTCCAGCACAGGGAGACTCACTAGTGCCTGAGGGCAAAGGCTAATGTTGCTTCATTTTTTATATTTATTCTGGGTAAGTCTGCACACAGTTGAGTGATTTGTCTGATAATTCCCAGAAGCCACTGTGGTGATAACTGTGCTTACATAGACATCTGTTGCAGTAATTCACTTGCAGGTCAGCATGGGAAAAGAAAGAAGAAGAAGAAGCATAGCAAGCGAAGTAGCAGCAGAAAAAAAAGTCCTTTATTGTGTACAAGCAATCTTTTTATAGTATTGTGAACAAAGAAGGCAGCCTTCCAACATCAATAAATCAGGTCTTTTAGCTAATTAAACATAGCATACAGAAGTTTTACTTTCTAATCAGAAGTGGCCCACTTCTCATGGCTAATCTGCTTTCAGCCCGGAGTATGTTGAGCTCTGCTCTTTGTTAAGAACAGATAATAAAATTTTTCTTAGCACCCTCCTAGCCCACTTGGCAGAACATCCCATTTGCAGGCAAGTCCTCCCAAAGACAGCAGACACCTCGTTTTCAAGCATGTCCACTGTTACCTTATCTAAACCTTGAAGGAGCCTCTCATTTGCGAGCAGGCCCTCCCAAAGACAGCAGACACCTCGTTTTCAAGCATGTCCGCTGTTACCTATCTATACCTTGACAGAATATCCCACTTGCAGGCAGACTCCATCAAGGACAGTAATAGTAACACAGTCACATCTGATTCTCTATAGACATCTGACAGAGGTGTACATGGGGGAAAATACTGGACTACATTACCCACAATTCTCAGGGGGCAGTAGAAGCTTACAGGAGTGCTCCCCACTGTGAGCACTACATTACCCACAGTCCTAAGGGGGAAGAAGCTCTCAGGATTCCCCACAGAGAACCAGCAAAACACTAGACTACATTACCCACAATGCATGGGGTGGGGGTGGGAATGGGAGATTCATAGGAATTCCTTCACCACGAACTGTAACGAGGGACTACATTACCCACAATCCTGGGGGACAGAAATCACAAGATTCCTTTGCCTCTTCCCGTGAGTGGGAAAAAGTCTGGACTAAATGACCTACAATCTTTTTTTTTTTTTTTTTTTAATTAATTTTTATTGTAGGTTGTTCAAAACATTACATAGTTCTTGATATATCATATTTCACACTTTGATTCAAGTGGAATATGAACTCCCATTTTTACCCCGTATACAGATTGCAGAATCACATCATTTGCACAACAATTGATTTACATATTGCCATTCTGGTGTCTGTTGTATTCTGCTGCCTTTCCTATCCTCTACTATCCCCCCTCCCCCCTCCCCTCCCCTCTTCTCTCTCTACCCCCTCTACTGTAATTCATTTCTCCCCCTTATATTTTTCCTCCTTTCCCCTCACTTCCTCTTGTATGTAATTTTGTATACCCCTGAGGGTCTCCTTCCATTTACATGCAATTTCCCTTCTCTCTCCCTTTCCCTCCCACCTCTCATCCCTGTTTAATGTTAATCTTCTTCTCATGCTCTTTGTCCCTACTCTGTTCTTAGCTACTCTCCTTATATCAAAGAAGACATTTGGCATTTGTTTTTAAGGGATTGGCTGGCTTCACTTAGCATAATCTGCTCTAATGCCATCCATTTCCCTCCAAATTCTATGATTTTGTCATTTCTTAATGCAGAGTAATACTCCATTGTGTATAAATGCCACATTTTTTTTATCCATTCGTCTATTGAAGGGCATCTAGGTTGGTTCCACAGTCTTGCTATTGTGAATTGTGCTGCTATGAACATGGATGTAGCAGTGTCCCTATAGTGTGCTCTTTTTAGGTCTTTAGGGAATAGACCGAGTAGGGGAATAGCTGGATCAAATGGTGGTTCCATTCCGAGCTTTCCAAGAAATCTCCATACTGCTTTCCAAATTGGCCGCACCAATTTGCAGTCCCACCAGCAATGTACAAGAGTACCCTTTTCCCCACATCCTCGCCAGCACTTGTTGCTGTTTGACTTCCTAATGGCTGCCAATCTTACTGGAGTGAGATGGTATCTTAGGGTGGTTTTGATTTGCATTTCTCTGACTGCTAGAGATGGTGAGCATTTTTTCATATACTTGTTGATTGATTGTATGTCCTCCTCTGAGAAATTTCTGTTCAGGTCCTTGGCCCATTTGTTGATTGGGTTATTCGTTATCTCCTTGTCTAATTTTTTTAGTTCTTTGTATATTCTGGATATTAGGGCTCTGTCTGAAGTGTGAGGAGTAAAGATTTGTTCCCAGGACGTAGGCTCCCTATTTACCTCTCTTATTGTTTCTTTTGCTGAGAAAAAACTTTTTAGTTTGAGTAAGTCCCATTTGTTGATTCTAGTTATTAACTGTTGTGCTATGGGTGTCCTATTGAGGAATTTGGAGCCCGACCCCACAGTATGTAGATCATAGCCAACTTTTTCTTCTATCAGACGCCATGTCTCTGATTTGATATCAAGTTCCTTGATCCACTTTGAGTTAACTTTTGTGCATGGCGAGAGAAAGGGATTCAGTTTCATTTTGTTGCAAATGGATTTCCAGTTTTCCCAACACCATTTGTTGAAGATGCTATCCTTCTTCCATTGCATGCTTTTAGCCCCTTTATCGAATATAAGATAGTTGTAGTTTTGTGGGTTGGTTTCTGTGTCCTCTATTCTGTACCATTGGTCCACCCGCCTGTTTTGGTACCAGTACCATGCTGTTTTTGTTACTATTGCTCTGTAGTATAGTTTGAAGTCTGGTATAGCTATACCGCCTGATTCACACTTCCTGCTTAGCATTGTTTTTGCTATTCTGGGTCTTTTATTTTTCCATATGAATTTCATGATTGCTTTCTCTATTTCTACAAGAAATGCCGTTGGGATTTTGATTGGCATTGCATTAAACCTATAGAGAACTTTTGGTAATATCGCCATTTTGATGATGTTACTTCTACCTATCCATGAACAGGGTATATTTTTCCATCTTCTAAGATCTTCTTCTATTTCTCTCTTTAGGGTTCTGTAGTTTTCATTGTATAAGTCTTTCACCTCTTTTGTTAGGTTGATTCCCAAGTATTTTATTTTTTTTGAGGATATTGTGAATGGGGTGGTTGTCCTCATTTCCATTTCAGAGGATTTGTCGCTGATATACAGGAATGCCTTTGATTTATGCATGTTGATTTTATAGCCTGCCACTTTGCTGAATTCATTTATTAGCTCTAATAGTTTCTTTGTAGACCCTTTTGGGTCTGCTAGGTATAGAATCATGTCATCTGCAAATAGTGATAATTTGAGTTCTTCTTTTCCTATTTTTATGCCTTTAATTTCTTTCGTCTGTCTAATTGCTCTGGCCAGTGATTCGAGAACTATGTTGAACAGAAGTGGTGAGAGAGGGCATCCCTGTCTTGTTCCAGATTTTAGAGGGAATGCCTTCAGTTTTTCTCCATTCAGAATGATGCTAGCCTGAGGCTTGGCATAGATTGCTTTTACAATATTGAGGTATGTTCCTGTTATCCCTATTTTTTCTAGAGTTTTGAACATAAAGGGATGCTGTACTTTGTCGAATGCTTTTTCCGCATCTATCGAGATGATCATATGGTTCTTATTTTTAAGCCTATTGATGTGGTGAATAACATTTATTGATTTCCGTATATTGAACCAGCCTTGCATCCCAGGGATAAATCCTACCTGATCATGGTACACAATTTTTTTGATATGTTTTTGTATCCGGTTCGCCAGAAGTTTATTGAGGATTTTTGCATCTAGGTTCATTAGAGATATTGGTCTGTAGTTTTCTTTCTTTGAAGTGTCTTTGTCTGGTTTAGGAATCAGGGTGATGTTGGCCTCATAGAATGAATTTGGTAGTTCTCCCTCTTTTTCTATTTCCTGAAATAGCTTGAAAAGTATTGGTATTAGTTCCTCTTTAAAGGTTTTGTAAAACTCTGCTGTATACCCATCCGGTCCTGGGCTTTTCTTACTTGGTAGTCTTTTGATGGTATCTTCTATTTCCTCAATTGATATTGGTCTGTTTAGGTTGTCAATATCCTCCTGACTCAATCTGGGCAAATCATATGACTTAAGAAATTTATCGATGCCTTCACTATCTTCTATTTTATTGGAGTATAAGGATTCAAAATAGTTTCTGATAATCTTCTGTATTTCTGAAGTGTCTGTTGTGATATTGCCTTTTTCATCCCGTATGCTGGTAATTTGAGTTCTCTCTCTTCTTCTCTTCGTTAGCGTGGCTAAGGGTCTGTCGATTTTATTTATTTTCTCAAAGAACCAACTTTTAGTTTTGTCAATTTTTTCAATTGTTTCTTTCGTTTCGATTTCATTAATTTCAGCTCTGATTTTAATTATTTCTTGTCTTCTACTTCTTTTGCTGTTGTTTTGCTCTTCTTTTTCTAGGATTTTGAGTTGAAGTATTAGATCATTTATTTGTTGGTTTTTTCTTTTTCTAAGGAATGAACTCCAAGCAATAAATTTTCCCCTTAGAACTGCTTTCAATGTGTCCCATAGATTCCGATATGTTGTGTCTGTGTTTTCATTTATCTCTAAGAATTTTTTAATTTCCTCCTTGATGTCTTCTATAACCCATTGATCATTCAGTAACCTATTGTTCATTCTCCAAGTGATGCATGATTTTTCCTTACTTCTTTTATCGTTAATTTTCAATTTCATTCCATTATGGTCAGATAAGATGCATGGTATTATCTCTACTCCTTTATATTGTCTAAGAGTTGCCCTGTGACATAATATATGATCTATTTTTGAGAAGGATCCATGTGCTGCTGAGAAAAAAGTGTAACTGCTTGATGTTGGGTGGTATATTCTATATATGTCAATTAAGTCTAGGTTATTAATTGTGTTATTGAGCTCTATAGTTTCCTTATTCAACTTTTGTTTGGAAGATCTGTCCAGTGGTGAGAGAGGTGTGTTGAAGTCTCCCATGATTATTGTATGGTGGTCTATTAGACTCTTGAACTTGAGAAGAGTTTGTTTGATGAACATAGCTGCACCATTGTTTGGGGCATATATATTTATGATTGTTATGTCTTGTTGGTGTATGGTTCCCTTAAGAAGTATGTAGTGTCCCTCTTCATCCCTTTTGATTAACTTTGGCTTGAAATCTATTTTATTTGATATGAGTATGGACACTCCTGCTTGTTTCCGAAGTCCATATGAGTGATATGATTTTTCCCAACCTTTCACCTTCAGTCTATGTATGTCTTTTCCTATCAAATGCGTCTCCTGAAGGCAGCATATTGTTGGGTCTTGTTTTGTGATCCATTCTACTAGCCTGTGTCTCTTAATTGGTGAGTTTAAGCCATTAACATTTAGGGTTATTATTGAGATATGGGTTGTTCTTCCAGCCATATTTGTTTATTTATGTTACTAAACATGGTTTGTTTTCCTCTTTGATTATTCCCCCCCCTTTACTGTACTACCTCCCGCTGTTGGTTTTCATTGATATTTTCCATTTCCTCTTCCTGTAATATTTTGCCAAGGATGTTTTGAAGAGATGGTTTTCTAGCTGCAAATTCTTTTAACTTTTGTTTATCATGGAAGGTTTTAATTTCATCTTCCATCCTGAAGCTTAATTTCGCGGGATACACAATTCTTGGTTGGAACCCCTTTTCTTTCAGTGTTTGAAATATGTTATTCCAGGATCTTCTAGCTTTGAGAGTCTGTGTTGAAAGATCAGCTGTTATCCTGATTGGTTTACCCCTAAATGTAATCTGCTTCCTTTCTCTTGTAGCTTTTAAAATTCTCTCCTTATTCTGTATGTTGGGCATCTTCATTATAATGTGTCTAGGTGTGGATCTCTTATGATTTTGCACATTCGGCGTCCTGTAGGCTTCTAGGATTTGGGATTCTGTCTCATTCTTCAAATCTGGGAAGTTTTCTCGTATTATTTCGTTGAATAGATTGCTCATTCCTTTGGTTTGGACCTCAGTACCTTCCTGTATCCCAATGACTCTTAAGTTTGGTCTCTTTATGTTATCCCATATTTCTTGAATGTTCTGCTCATGGTTTCTTAACAGCTTTGCTGAGCTGTCTATGTTCTTCTCCAGTTGAAATACTTTGTCTTCATTGTCTGATGTTCTATCTTCTAAGTGTTCTACTCTGCTGGTAGTATTCTCAATTGAGTTTTTAAGTTGGTTTATTGTTTCCTGCATTTCCAGGATTTCTGTTTGTTTGTTTTTTATAACCTCTATCTCCCTGTATAATTGATCTTTTGCTTCTTGGATTTGTTTATGTAATTGATTGTCAAAGTGGTCGAAGTGGTCTTTCATTGACTGATTTTGCTGTCTAATGTCTTCCTTGAGACTCCAGATCATCTGAAGCATGTATATCCTGAATTCTTTATCTGACATTCCATCTGCTGCAGAAATTACCTCTTCTAAAGTTGAGTTGACCTGCATTGCTTGTGGTCCTTTCTTTCCTTGTCTTTTCATATTGATCGCGTTTCTTTCTGCTTGGTGAAACTGTTGTGTTATTGATTTTTCCCCCTATATATTTATATTGCTCTTGTATAGCTGCAAAGTCTCCCTCGCAGGCTTTGGCGGTGGTTCTTCCCCTCCTCCAATTGAGGCAATGTGCCTACCACGCCGGGAGGCCGCTGTGCCTGTACTTTCGATGGGCCTGTTCTTTCGGTGGTCACAGGTCCGCCTACCTTGCAGGCGTGGGCAGCGGCTTTGCCCCTCCGCTGGCCACTAGGCCTGTTCTGTCTGTTGGTTGCAGGTCTGTCTACCTAAAAGGCGCTGGTGGCGGCTCTGCCCCTCCCCCAACCGGGGCGATGTATCTGGCGGGCCACTGGGCCTGTTTTGTCAGTGGTCACGGTTCCGCCTACCTTGCACGTGTGTGGAGCAGCTGTGTCCCTCCGAGAGTTGCTGGGCCTAACCTGCCAATGGGTGGCAAGTGCGCCTACCTTGCAGGCCCGGGGGTAGCTCTGCCGCTCCGCGGGTTGCTGGGTCTGATATGCTGGTGAGACGCAGGTTTGCCTACCTTGCAGGCGCCCGGCGGCTCTGCCCCTCCCCCAACCGGGGCGGGGCGATGTGTCTGGCCGTCCTCTGAGCCTGTTCTGTTGGTGGTCAGGGTACTGCCTACCTAGCAGGCTCGTGGGGCAGCTGTGCCCCTCCGCAGTTTGTCGGGCCTGACCTGCTGGTGTGTGGCAAGTGCGCCTTCCTTGCAGGCCCGGGGGTGGCTCTGCCGCTCCGCGGTTGCTGGGTCTGATCTGCTGGTGATTCGCAGGTCTGCGTAACTTGCAGGCGCCCGGCGGCTCTGCCCCTCCCCCAACCTGAGCGATGTGTCTGGCAGTCCACTGGGCCTGTTTTGTCGGTGGTCACAGTTCTGCCTACCTTGCACACGCGTGGAGCAGCTGTTTCATTAGTGCCTAGGCACACTCTCCTTGTTTGCCTCCCTCAGGCCCTTAGTTTGTAGAGCTTGGGGCTGAGCACCCCCAGCAAACTTGCTTACCTTCTGGTAGCCACGCCCCCGTTTCTGATGCCAGAGACCTCAGTTGTCAGCACCGGTGGGAGCTGTAGCCGTGAGTCCCATGCCAAGGCGAGTCGGTGCAAGAGACCTCAGTTGTCAGCACTGGTGGGAGCGGTAGCTGGGAGACCCGCGCCGCGCGGTTCCCGCCGGCTCCTGTGCCAGCACCGCCGCGGCTCCCACCGGCTCCCGTGCCGCTGCCCCGGCTGCCGCTGGCTCCCTCGCCGCAGCCCCAGCTCCCGCCGGCTCCCTCGCTGCAGCCGCCGCTGCCGCCGGCTCCCTCGCCAAAGCCGCGGCTCCCGCCGGCTCCGTGCCGCCCTCGGTCTGGCTATTGCGCTCACAGGAGAGAGCAACTAGTCATCGGCGAGTGATGGGTGTGGAGAAAGATCCAGAGGGAAGGGTCCCGGGGAGGCGAGCGGCCGGGCTCGCGGCCGGGCCAGACCATGACCTACAATCTTAAGGAAGATGAAGCCCCTGGATCCCCCATGAAGAGCTAGCAAAATGCTGAACTACATTACAACAAGAATAGAGTTAGGGGGCTGGGGATGTGGCTCAAGCGGTAGCGCGCTCGCCTGGCATGCGTGCGGCCCGGGTTCGATCCTCAGCACCACATACAAACAAAGATGTTGTGTCCGCCAAAACTAAAAAATAAATATTAAAAAAAAATTAAAAAAAAAAAAAAGAATAGAGTTAGGGTTTGGGTTTTTCTGACTCTCCTTGGGAGATTCTGGGTGCTTCCTCACCCTAAGAATTATGGGTGATGTAGTCCTTGATCTTACCCACACACCTCTGCCAGGAGACCCATGAAAGCTGAATGCACATGCTTGCCCCTATACCCTGAGGATTCTGAGTAGTTTTCGGGGTAGGGATAGGGGTAGGGCTAGGCAAAAATTAGCCACAGGGCAAAGGTTAGTGAGATTTACAAAACCAAGAGGTACTCTTGAATTTCTGCCACAAAAAACCATGGGTAGTATAGGCCCAGGTGTAAACACTGACACTGGAGATCCTGGGAACTTCTTCCCCTTAGGATTATGGATAAAGTGGTCCCAATATTTCCTGCTCTTAGCTTTAAGGCTCTCCCCAAATATTGTGGGTGACGTATTAAGAGGTGTATGGCTCAGATTGAGGAATTCTGGGTAATTCCTCCTACCGATTCACATGGAATTGTGGGTAATATAATCCCATGTTTTATTCAAACTGTGGAGATTTGTGGGAGATTCCTCCCCTGTTAGAGTTGTGGGTAATGTAGTTTCATGATTTATTGGCTCTGTGCAGAGGATTTTGGGAATGTCTGTCCTCCTAGGATTATGGGTAATGTAGTACAAATTGCCTGCCCATTGCTGGGTATTCTGGGCGCCTCCTCCCTGAGGACTTTAGGTAATGTAGTCCTATGATTTGCCCTCTCCATGTAAAGAATTCTGGGAACTTCCTGAGCCATGGAATTGTGGGTCATGTAGTTCCACGGATTACACAGTGGGCGACTTCCCTAAGCTTCCTTTCCTGTGGACTTGTGGGTATTGTAGTCCCAAGATTTAGCCTCTCTGAGCAATGAATTCTGGGAACTTCCCCTCCTTAGAATCATGAATGATGTAGAATCAACATTTGCTGTTCACTACTGGGTATTCTGTGAGCCTTTTCCCATAAGGACCGTGGGTGAAGTAGTAAAGAGCATACCAATAACTTTGGGCAGCTCAGGGAATTCTGCCCAATAGAATTGTGGGTAATGTAGTCCCATGATTTGTCCTCTTTGTGCAAAGGATCCTGGAAACTTCCTCCTCTTTAGTATTATGGGTAACATAGTCCCAGTATTTCTCCACTCACCACTTGGTATTTTGGGTGCCTCCTTGCCCGAGGATGATGGGTGAAGTAGTCCTGAGCATACCACTCACTTTGGGGAATTCTGGGAACTTCCTCCCCTCCAAATTGTGGCTAATGTAGTCACATAATTTATACTCTCTGTGGGGAATTGTGGGAGCTTTCTCCCTATTTGAATTGTGGGTAATGCAGTCTCATAATTTGTCTTCTTCATGCAGAAATCCTGGGAACTTCCTCTGCTGAGGATTATGGGTAGTGTAGTTCCAACATTTGCTTGCTCACTGCTGGGTATTCTGGAAGCCCTCTTACCCCTTAGTTTTATGGGATATGTAATCCCAGTTTTGCCTGCTCATTGTAAGAGATCCTGGGAAATGCGTCTTCATAGAATTCTGGAAATTAAAGTTCCATTATTTGCTTGCTCACTGATGGCAATCCTGGGAGACTCTTCCTCTAAGAAGTATTAGTAATGTAATTTCAGATTTACTGCTCACTTTGGGGAATCTTGGGTGCTTTGAGCCCATGTAATTATGGGTATTTTAGTTCTAGACATAACCACTTCGGAGGGGGAGGGAGACACCATTACCCATAATCCTAAAATGGAGGAAGTTCCCAGTATCCCACTTCTTCAATTTTAGTATTATTGGTAATGTCCCAGGTTTTTCCCTGATAGTAGCAGGGTCTCAAGTGAGGATTATGGGTAATGTAGTCCAAATTGCCTGCCCACTGCTGGTAGGCTTCCTCCCTGAGGATTTTGGATAATGTAGTCCCATGATTTGCCCTCTCCATTCAAAGAATTCTGAGAACTTCCTGTGCCATAGAATTGTGGGCATTTTCTTTCCACAGGAAAGTGGGGGACTTGTGAAAGCTTTCTTTCCTGTGGACTTGTTACTCTCCCAATGAGGATTGTGGGTAATGCAGTCTTGGGTTTATCACTCCCTGAGGGATTCTGGGAGATTCCTCCCCCCATAAAGATTTAAATACAGTGTCAGGTTTACCACAGGCCAAGGGGTTCCTGGAACATCTTTGCCTTAGGTAATACAGTTCCAAGATTTATGAATAATATGCCCCCATTTTTCCTTGATAAACATTGGCAATGCTGGGAACTTCCCTTTTTTCTTGGGATTGTGGATAGTGTAATCCCTGGTTTAGCTGGCCCACAGTAGGGAAATAGGAGTTCCTAAACCTTAGTCTGTACATGATACATTCCTAGGTTTACCACTTATGACATAGGATCTTGGAAACTTTCTCCCATTAGGATTGTAGGTAATGTAGTCCAAGGTTTTACATGATCACTTAGGGAATCTTAGGAATTTCTGCCTATAGTAGGATTGTGGGTAAAGTGGCCTCACAATGAGGAATTTTGGAGTCTCTTTTTTAGAAAATTATAGATAATTATGGATAACTAAATTATGATTAATTTAGTCCTGGGTTTAACCACTCAACATGGGGTATTCTGGGACCTTTCTACCTCTTTAGAATTGGAGGTAATACATTTCCAAATTTATTTGCTTGCTTCAGGGATTCCTGGGAAACTTGTTAAAAATTATTGTGGGCACTGTAGTCCTATTTGACTGCCCATTAGATAATCTTGGTGCTTACTACCCCTTGGGATTGTGGAAAATGTAGTCTGTGGAATGCCCCTCACATTCCACAGGAATGTGGAGGATCCTGGGAACTTCCCAGGACTGTGGATAATGTAGTCCCAAGTTTTGACTGCAAACTGCAGTGATTCCTTAAAAACTTATTCACAAAGGATCATGGGCACAGTAATTCAATTTGACTGGTCACTGATGGGCAACCATGGCAGTTTCTGTCCCTTACAATTGTAGGCAAGTTAGTCATTGGAATTTTCCTCTTGCTATAGAGGATTAGAGAAACTTCCTTCCTAAGAACTGTGGGTAATGTAATCCCAAAATTCCCTACTTACCTCAGAGAATTCTGGGAAATTTGTCCATGTAGGATTGTGGATAATGAATATTTGCAATTTATCACATAGCAGAAAAATCTAGGAACATACAGTGTCATAGCATTGTGGGTTTTGTAGTCCTTGGAATTGCCCTCTTACTGTGGAGGATCCTGGGAACTACTTCACTAAGTATTGTGGTGAATGTTGTCTTGTAATTTACCAGATGACTGTATGGATTACTAGGAAACTTGTGCATTAAAAAACTGGCCATCAGTGAGCAGTCAAATTAGTCCAATTTGACTGCTCACTGATGAACACTTGAAGGGTCTTAACCCTTACAATTGTGGGCAATGTATTCCTTGGATTTACCTTCTCAATGTAGAGGATCTGGGGAAATTCCTACCTAAAGATTATGGGTAAGGTAGTCTCACACTTTGAACACTGAAGAGATTCTGGGAAACATGTCCATGTGGGATGGTGGGTAATGTAGTCTAGCAATTTCACCACTCATTTCAGGAACACCTGAAAGCTTCAAGGACCACAAGACTGAGGACAATGCAATATTCAAAACTGCCACCTAGCTACATAGATCCAAGGAACTACTACCCTAAGAATTATAGGTAATGTAGCTCAACAATTTTAATGCTAAGTGCAGGGTTAGGTTTAAGGTAAGATAGTTAGGGTTAGGGTTAAGGTTAGGGTCAGGGGCTAGGATTAGAGTTAGAGTCAGTGAACTGATTTCTATGATACCAAGACTCACAGCAGTACTGTACTCTATATGGTAACCTGGGGAATTTAGGCTCTATTGATGGTACCACTCTCAGAGATACTGGCTATATGTGCATAACCACAGAATAGGTTTTCTATTATAGGCAGTTTCACTGGTTCCTGAACTCTATGAAAAACCATATAACTCATCTTATATGATGGTAGGATACACAAGCCTGGTGAGCAAAATGTAGAACATAGTTAACTGTTTATAATATGTTAGAATTCCCAGAACTGTTGAGATCTACCTATGGTTCTTAGGCTTTATGATGAAAAACCTACCATATCATCTTGTGTCTATGGGAGCCATATAACTGGCTTTCCATTATGGCAGGATTCATAGATCTGCTGATCTCTATGTGTAGAAAAAGGAACTAGTTTCTATGATGGGAGGAAAGCAAAACTGCTGGTATCTACAAAGAGAATCAGAAAAGTGGTGTTGTATTTTCTAAGGATCCCCAGGTCTTCTGCACTTTACTTGGAGATCCAGATAAGTAGTGTCTTATGATAGCAGTTATAAAAGGTATGCTGGTCTCCATGTGAAAAGGAAGTGAAATAGGGTTTAATATAGGTAGAAGTCAAATGACTGTGTGTCCAAAGCTAGGGAACTGGGTTTCTCTCATGTCATAACACACAGAGGTGCTCAGCTATCTGTGCAGACAGAAAAATGGGTTTCTGTGATGGTAGGTATCCCTGGGCTTCTAAACTCTATAGTGGCCAGCCAGGGATCTGAGTTTCTTTTGTTGGCAATGTGATTATTGTTGCTGTGTCTACATATAGAGACAGGTAACTGGCATTATAGAATGGCAAGACATGCAAGACTGCCAGATTCTACTTTGAGAGTCAGGGAAATAGGGTTTATGATGATAGATGTTTGAAGGCTGCTGGATTTTATTTTGAAATCCAGGCAACAGGGCTTAAATTAAGGCTGACTCCAAGGACTGCATGGCTCTCCATGGAGGCCTGGTCAATTGCAATCTATGATTTCCTAATACCCAAAGCTGCCTCAAAAAATGTGGAGTTATAGAACTGGGTTCTTTGATGACAGGACACCCAAAGCTACTTGAATCTCTGTGGAGAGTAAAAAATGACAAATTCTATAATGACAAAACTTATAGAAATGTAAGGTTTTTTCATGGTTAGCCAGAGAACAGGAGAAATAAAATAGCAGGGATTCCAAGTCTTCATGATCATATATGGAGAATCAAGGAACTGGAGTACTGATGACAGACTCTCCATACTGCAGGACTCTTTGTGGAGTGTCAGGGATTTGAGGTTCTATTATGACAACTTGAGATTTGTCACTATAATGGTGAAACTCACAAAGTTGTTGAGATTTATGTATCCTAGGTAAATGGGGTTATATTATGACAGGATTCACATTTTATTTTGGCCTCTTGGTGTGAAAGACCTAAGCAATTTCATTCTGCTTGGGATCTTATTTTGCTCTGAAACTTAACCTCTGACTTATTGTAGTCCTAAAGTCAGGAAAAACACTACAGAAAATCTCTGTGGAAACAGTTTTTGGAAAAGCCAGAAAAGTCACAGATAGGCCAAGATAACCACATATCTGAAATTCCAGATGGCTTCCACCTAGGTGTGGTGACCAGTATCTAAACTAGAAGCCCTGCAGTTTGGCAAGTACTCCCCTTGCGACATCCTCACAGTTTAAATCAATCAGTTTAAATGAATCCCCCTCTTGTAGTGACCAATCCCCCCTACCCAACTTGTTCCCACCAGTGAATGTGCTAATCATGTTTTAGAGTTGTTATTTGATTTTCCCGCGGTGTGTGATGATTTTCTAAGGGAGACTATGATGTGTGTAAAGTCCCTGCCCTCTCCAAAGAATGTATAAAACTGCTGCAAACCCTGGGCTCGGGGCCTCTCAGTTTCACCAGTTGCTGTGTGTGCGTGCGGAGGACCGAGCTAGCTCGCAATAAACACCTCTTTGCTGCTTACATCGATCTTGGGTCTCTGATGGTCTTTGGGGGTCCCTTTCTATTAAATGACTAAAGAAAGGGAGGTTGGGGCCTGTCGTCAGGTGTTGGCCAGGACAGAGTAAGTTTTCTTGGAAGCCTTGAGCTTTCCTCAGGCAGTTGTTTTGATGGACGAGGTGGAGGTGGGGGTGTTGCACATGAGGCACAAACTATGCTGAGTCCCTGAGCTCAGGGCATTTGCTTCCAGCAGGGTGTGTGGACTTGGGGGAACACCATCTTTCTACCTGCTTCAGGAGGACTGGGCTCATGCATCCCTGTCCAGGAACCCCCCCCCCCCCACTCTAGAGGGCAGAGGCAGTGACTACTCTGCCTTTGGCTGCCATGGGGAGTGCCCGCCCTCAGCCCCCGCAGGAAACATGCAGAGTCCCTAGACATCCCATGCACCTCTGCGTGCCTTTCCATACGTGCACACACCCCCATCCCTGTCTGGCTTGCACCTCTGAGGCTCCAGATTGGAGGAAACCAGGAGAGGAGCCAGGAGAAGCCGAGGGAGGAGCCTGGCAGCAGACAGAGGGAGCATGTGGTCATGCACGTCTTATAGAGTTTTGCAGTTTCGCATTGTGAACGCAAGTCTATGGAGTATTTTGACAGGTTCTGGGCTGCAGTTGTGTGCCTTCTTGAGGTGCATCTGGATCCTAGGTTCAGAAACAGCTTGCTGGGAATTTCACTGGGAATGCACTGAATCTGCAGAGGAGGTTCATCTTAACGACACTGAGACCTGAACAAGGAGTATCTCTGCATTGATTTATATTGCATTTGATTTCTTTCTACTGTTTCAAGATTTTCTGAAAGCAGGTACTTCAATGTTGGAGGATGCTATTTTACATGTTAACACATTTAAAATTCTCTTATTCCAGTTTACATATTCCACTCTTTCCTCTACATGATGCCACTATATAGGAAATCAGTGGAATTTTGCCTAGGGGCCATGTACTTTGCAGCTTTCTATCTCCATCCATTCTGACCAAGACATAGGAAGGCTCTATTTTTTTTTTTTTTTTAGATTTATAGTTGTAGATGGACAGCATGTCTTTATTTATTTATTTATCTTATTTATATAATGCAGTGCTGAGGATCAAACCCAGTGCCTCACATGTGCTAGGCCAGAGCTTTGCCACTGATACCTCCCCATCCCTCTTTCTTTTTGATTTATGAAACTATGACCAGAAATCATCAGAACTATGAATTTCCGAGCTTCTCTGTTGACTGGCACTAGGGTGTGCAGAGGCAGCTCTGAAGGCTGAGCCTCCGGCGCCCTGCGCTGCCCATGGCGGTCAGCAGGGGGCGCGCATAACAACTGTCTCCACCACCTGCTTTTGGGGGGTGGTGTTCTGTGTCCTCTGCAAGTTTCCTTTTCCTGGGGACCCAGTGGGAGATGCCACATCTGGGGATGCCTGCGGGCTCTGTCTAAGGTGGGGACCAGGGCTTCCTTACCCTGGGGACCCTTTGGAGAGACACCATGGCCTGGGGATGCCTGGGGGGCTCTGTCTAAGGTGGGGACCAGGGCTTCCTTACCCTGGGGACCCACATGGAGAGACACCATGGCCTTGGGATGCCTGGGGGATATGTCTGTGGTGAGGACCAGGGCTTCCTACTCCTTGGCACCTACCCATGGAGACTCCACTGTGGATTCAGGATGACCGAGGTCCAGGTGAGGAAAACATGAGGAAGAGGCTTCCTGGGCACTGCCTGGTGGGCTGAGGAAGAAGTTCTGCCATGTCCTTTGCTTTCCCAGGTAATATTTCAGCAGAACTTCTTTTACAACAGTTTTCCTCACTGAGGCTTTGGCTGCTCGTCATGATGTCACTTCAGTGTGTTTTGTGTGGCTTGAGTGTATTTTGGGGAGAAATTCAAGGACACAGGAGAAACCCAGATGGCCACTCAGGATGGTGCACGGAGGCCCAGTGCCTGGAGTCCCACTGGGGCCTGAGGGGAAGGGCTAATGTGCACCTCATTGCTTGCTCTTATTCATGTTTTAAGGACTAATTTTTCTTATAGGTTTAAGTACTTGAGAAATATTGAGAAGTCGATGTGTTAAAATTCAAAAGTTACATTAAGTGTAAATATTGCATTTGTGTCGGTTACGAGAAGAACCTGGTGGTGGGGTTCTAGATCAGGGGTGGAGTGCTCCATCCCAGGAGCTCTGAGATGAAACCAAACGAAGAAGCAAAACACAGACTTGAAGATCTACAGTGTGAATCAACCACAAGTAAAGGAGGACTTCAGATGTATTAATCCAATGTACTGCATGCTCCTATTAGAACCTCATTTGACTTTATCTAAAGTCTATTTGAAAAAGCTGGAGAAATCTGTGTATCAGTTGGGTGTTAGATATTAAAGAATTATGATTATTTTCAACTGTGGCTGTATTAAAGACTTCTTTCCATTACTTGGCTACAATTTTTTAGAAGAAACCGGATGATTCTGGGGTTTGCTGGGTGAGTCTGTCCCAGTGGGGTGGGCCCTCTGACCAGTCCCACAGTGGGGATGGCTGCATGCGTAGATTCTTGGCTGAAGTACCCAAAATACTAGGGGTACCAGGACCAGTAGCCCTTAGGGGCCTCACATTGAGGGGCCTGTGGGCAGAATGCTGGACAGCAGTGCCTAGAATCCTCAGGGCCCACAGTTCCCAGGAGCCTCTGGTGAGAACTGCATGACAGACCACTACTACCCAGAATGATGGGGGCTCCTGGCAACTGTGTGGCCTGCAGACCCCAGAGGCCTTTGTGGAGGATTCTTGACTGGGCGGGCAGTCGCTGGGGTATGCTGCCCAGAATCCTCAGTGTACCAGGGCAAGCACGTGGCCCAAAGCTCCCAGGGGCCTAGGTGGGTGTGAGCGGCAGAATGCTGGACTGCACTGCCCAGAGTCCCCAGGTGCTTTGTGAGAATACAGCCAGCAGCTCCCAGGAGACTCTGGGGTGAGAGCTGCAAAGGTTATGATGGCCTGTCCTACCTAGAATCCTCAGGGCCTGCCATCACCAGAGCCCTTTGCAGTGAGGGCAGCATAAGTCAAATGACAGATGGCAGTATCCATCACCCTCGGGGACCTGCAGCTTGCAGGGACCTCTGGAGTGATGGCTGTACTGACAAAATGACAAACTGTGCTACCCATTACCCTTGGATGCCTGCTGTTCTTAGGAACCTCTGGGGGAGGGCTGCAAGGGCAGAACACCAGGCTTCAGTGCTCAGAATCCCTGGGGATCCCTGCAAACCCTGTAACTCCCAGAGGTTTCTGTGGTGAGGGTTGTGTGGGTAGAGCACTACCTGGAACCTCTAGGGAACCAGGGAAAGCATGGGGTCTGCAGCTCCTGTGGTCCTCCCAGCAGGGCTGTGCAGGCCAAACCTACCCTATGTTACCCAGAACCCTCAGGGGCTGCAGCTCCCAGGATCCTTTGTAGTAATTGAGCTGCACTACATTACCCACAATCCTCAGGGGTTGCAGCTCCCAGAACCCTCTTTGGTGACTGAGCAAGCCCTGGGACTGAAGGACCCACAACCCTAAGGGGGAATTTAGCTCCCAGAACCCTCTGATGTGAGTGGGCAGAACTACATGACTCGCTACTCTCAAGGGCTGTAGCTCTAAGGGTCCTCTGTGGTGAGAACGGGAGGGCAGAGAAGTTAACTGTACTACCTGGAATCCTTGGGGGGAGGTGTTGTCCAGGTGAGTGTGCAGCCTGCAAGTCCCAGAGGCCTTCACAGTGTGGGCTGTGCAGAAGGCCAGACTACACTGCCCAGAATCCCTAAGCCCTGGGCACCCAGACACCTTCCTGTCGAGGGCTTCAGGGAAAAGCATCTGGGGTGTGCAGGCAGATCCCCGGAGCCTTGATGGTGAGGTCCACTTAGATACCATGGACTGCATTACCCAGAATAATCAATGGCCCACAGACCTCTGAGGTCAGGGCTGCCTGAGTAGTACGGACTACAATGCCCAGAATTCCTGGGGGCACTATAATGTGTCTGCACCAACAGAGCACCACACTACAAGGTCCCTGGTGCTTGGGGGCCTGCAGCTCCCAGGAGCCTATATGGTGAGGGCTGCATGGGCCGAAAACACTTCCCAGAATCCCTAGGGGCTCCCGAATAGCACCTCACAGAAACTTCCCAATGAGGACCACATTGTACAATACTGGACTGCACTGACCAGAATCCTGGAGTATGTGGTACCTGCAGCCTCTGTAGGCTTCTGGGGTGAGGCCTGCATGGCCAAAACACCTGACTACACTGCCAGGGTCCTCCAGGTGCCAGCATGTGGCACACAGCTCTCAGGTCCTCTGTGGCTAGGGTGTGTGGGCAGAACACCAGGTGACAATGCCAGAGTCCTCCAGGGCACCTGGACCAGCATGTGGTACATAGCTCTCAGGTCCTCTGTGCCTAGGGTGTGTAGGCAGAACACCAGGTGACACTGCCAGGGTCCTCCAGGGCACCTGGACCAGCACGTGGCACACAGCCCCATGGTCCTCAGTGCTCAGGGCTGTGTGGGCAGAACACCAGGTGACACTGCCAGAGTCCTCCAGGGCACCTGGACCAGCACGTGGCACACAGTCCCATGGTCCCCAGTGCTAAGGGCTGTGTGGGCAGAACACCAGGTGACACTGCCAGGGCCCTCCAGGTGCCTGGACAGCATGTGTCACACAGCTCTCAGATCCTCTGTGGTTACAGTGTGGGTGTAGAACACCAGATTTCACAGTCAAGATTCCCTGGGAATTCTGAATGGAAGTGTAGCCTGAAGCTCCCAGGGGCATCCATGACTAGAGCTGAATCATCTAGAATGAATTATTTAGAATTAGTTAGAATGCCCCAAGGCAGGGGCTGAAGCCTGCATTCCCAGAATCACCAGAGAATTTGATCTGAAGTAAGTTCTCCCCTTGACAGTGGTCATCATGGCCTGAGATTAAATTTGAGGCAGGATCTTGCCAAGTTCCTTAGGGTCTAACTAAATTGCTTAGACTAACCTTGAACTTGTGATCCTCCTGCCTCACCCCCCAGAGCCACTGGGATTTCAGGCGTGTGCTACTGCATCCAGCCTTAACTTCTTTTCAGAAAAACCATGATCTGAAAATGGGGCAGCCTCTGGCTAAGTCGCTCTGTCTCAAACACCTCACTTCCCAGAGGCCTCTGCAGTGGGCTGTTTCTGGGCTTCTGTTGGGCACATAAGTGAATTTCCCAGCTCCTGCAGCTGCACATGTCTGCACCCCTGCCCACCTGGCCCCTGGCTGCAGCAGCGCTTGGCCTGGTGGAGTGCAGGGCTGGGGTGCAGGTGTTAGGTAGTAGCTAGCAATGAGCATTGAAATGCAGGCAAGGTCCCAAGAGTTCTTTAAAGTACTCCCAAAGTAGATGAGAAAGCAAAGGTGGTAGTTAATTTGTAGAAATAAACTGAAGCAGAGGAGCTAATGAGAAGACATGTCAAGAAAAAGGAGTAATGGAACTAACTCTGTCCACTGAGGTTGGTGGGAAGCTACAAATCATGGCTAAAGGTGGCTCCATTTGTCTGGAAAGGAAGTGCTGCAGGGCATAGACCAGGCAAGACACCAAACAGGAAGCAGATTTTATTTGTCTATAGCCAGGTTCAGAGGGCACAGCTTTTGGTGTAACCAATCAATCCCCCTGAACTTTGAGTTCAGTAGTTTCAGAACCCTATACCCAGTATGTAAGGGGAGGGGCTCAGAAGTTCCCAGTCTGCAGAAGTTCACACAAAAGCAGCTTTGTGTTTCACTGTTCTGGGCAAGTTAACCCTTCAAGGACAGCGACTGAGAAGGGGGGAGTCTTCTCCTCTCCCTTCCTCCCCCTTCCAGCTCTTACCATGGAGCCTGATTGGTAACTTATCTTACATATAAATCTCTTTTTAATTGTTTTAACTTTTTATATCATCTGTCTAGATAATGATATAAAGATTTTCTGGTTTAGGAAAATACTTTTATCATGAAAACCTAGAATGTAAAGACCTTGTTTCACCCAAAGATGATTTTTTGATTCTTCTTAGGACCTCCAATGTGTGCTTCCTCTTGGTTGAAGAATCTTTTGCTTTTAGAATTTTTCCTGGTTATACTTTGGAGTAATTTTTGAAAACCTTAGAATTTAATAAATTTTTGTACTTTGATAAGATGAAATATCAATGAAAATATAGTTAAAGCCCTTGAATATTTCTGAAGATAGAATTATATTTGTTTGTCATCTTATTAAAGTTTATACAGGAGCTGGGGTTGTGGCTCAGCAGTAGAGCGCTTGCCTAGTACGTGCGGTGCACTGGGTTCAATCCTCAGCACCACCTAAAAACATTAAACAATGGAAGTATTGTGTCCAATGACAACTAAAATAAAAAATTTTAAAAAATTGTATGATAACTTTGAGAACTAGAGATTCTCTCTTGAAAGCAAATTTATAGTAAAATATATTTATCTAAAATGTCTGTATCTAAAATATCTGTAAACAGAAGCAGAGGATTTAAGGCAGAACATCAGATAAATGCATGTATAAGAAGTATATAAATTTTGTGTTTTCTGTTGAAGAAAAGCAATTAGATAAGTATATATTAACTAAACAATTAGACATATATGCTAATCATTTTATGAATTAAGAACTATAGGTTATCCAAGTACCTAGAAAAATATATTATTAATAAGGGCATAACTTATAATTGAATTAACTTTATGTAACCACGTGGTTCTTAAGATATTTGGATCAATTTCAATTTACTTTTAACTAGGAGTGCATAAATAAATGTGTGATGCCACATGATGTAGCTGAAATAAGACCCTTGTGTATATTTTATTTTTTGTAATTACTTAATCAGGAATGAGAGTAAGGGTCTTATGCTCATCACAGGAACATTGCCGGCTTTTGTTCCTGCGACAAGCAAGTGCACCCCCATAACCTTCAAAATTGAAAGCAAAATATAAAAAAGCATAGTTGGAAACCGCCCATCAATAGCATTATTTAGTAACATAACCACAGAGAAAAGTCAGGTTATTTAATTCAAAAATAACTGTAATGTGGGAGGCGGGACCAGGAAGCCCGCTCTGCCAGGCTTCCAGCAGTTACCATGGTGATGGAAACAGCATGGAGCCTGCTGCCACAGTCAGCAAAGGTTCCCTGAGCTCCCCTAGCTGGTGGGATTCTGTTAGATTTGTCTCTATGCCCCAACCTGGGCAGGATCCTAGGGACTGGTAGCAGCTTGTATTCTCCTGTGTTTTGTACTTTTCCTTGTAGCACAGAGGACTTTAAAGGTGAGTTTTAGGGGCTGGGGATGTGACTCAAGCGGTGGTGTGCTCACCTGGCAAGCTCAGGGTGCTGCGTTCCATCCTCAGCACCACATAAAAATGAAATAAAGATATTGTGTCCACCAAAAACTAAAAATAAATATTAAAGAATTCTCTCTTTCTCTCTCTCTCTCTCTCTCTCTCTCTCTCTCTCTCTCTCTCTCTCTCTCTTTAAAAAAAAAGTGAGTTTTAATGGCAGAGTTTTAATCTGAGAGTGTTTCTCTCAGATTTTAGGGCAGTCTTCATTTGGCACCCAGGCCAGGTTGCTTAAGGGTTAAAAGCACTGCTGGTTGTGAGTCTAGTTACATACCCCACAGGGAACAGCAGCTAAAGTCTTTTGACCTCAGTGGCTGAGTTCCAGCCTTTCTGATTCAGTAGGACAAGAATGTAGCAAAGAGGTTCAGTATAAATGTTCTGAGTATTCACAAAAATAACATTCACTCCTCTACAGCTAAAGAATCCTTGTATCAAGTCTCATCACAAAATCCTCCTTCCCCTTTTCTCACTCTCCAAGCACAGACTTCAAGTATATAACTTCCCCAAATCTTTACCTAATATTTCACAATATAAAAATTCACAAAAACAATCCAAAAAAGTTCACAAAAGCACTTTCCCCATGGGAGAAGACTTAACAACATATCCCATTAATCATCTTAATAGTTCTTTAAGAGTCTCTAGAATTATAAAAATAATTTTTTTCTTTCTAAAGACAAACTACTCCCAAATATTAAGAAGTTGAATGTCACAGATTTTTCTTCTACTTTACTTACTTTCTACAATTCAGCCCACAATACTCTGCAATCCTAAGCATGCTTAACTTCTGGAGAGAAATTCCAAACCCACTAAATTTCTAAAATTCATCCTGGGGTCCCATATGGGCCACAAATTGTCACCTTTCTCATGACTAAAACACTCAGGGTCACTCCAGGTGAGCTGGGCTGTGTGAAATAATCACACAAGAGACAGAGAAATACTTTTCCTTTAGGTCCTGTGGTGATGGCTCCTCTACCCTTAAGGGTCTGCAGAGAGAGAGAGAGAGAGAGAGAGAGAGAGAGAGAGAGAGAGAGAGAAAACACACACACACACACACACACACACACACACACACACACACTCATGCTGAACACTTTTATTGAGGAGAAGCCATTCAAATGAGGAAAGGGGTCAGGTTTCAGGGGGCTGAGTCTAGCTTCCTGATGTCTGTGTCAGCAGTTGACTGACATCTAAGGCCACACCAAAGGCAGAGTAAGAGCAGGGGACACACAGAGGGAGTTTCCATGGACCATTCTATCCCAAAAGGGGCAAGGGGTAGGATTATGGAGGAACAGGTGAGTGTATCTCAACCTCAGGGGTGACACCTACGTCTGAAGACATGCCTCGACTTTCTGAGCTGGGACAATGCCCAAGTCACCATGAAATGATTGAAAGGATCAGTCAGAGCCTCTTGCTTCAGGACTGGAAGGTGTGGGTCATTCAGAGTGGCTCCCCACACTTCTACAAACTGCTATACTGGATAAATGTCTGTGGTAAACTAGTAATGGGGCATTCAGCACCTGGAGTGATGATTTCTTCCAGGGCAGTGGCCAAGTGAAATAGAGAAACAGGAAAATAGGAAGTTTACCTACATTGATCTTGTAGACAGAGACTCTTTTGCTGAGAGTCCTCAAATCAATTATGGTGAAGATTTCTGGGGAAACTAAGTTAAGATTTTCTGTGGAGGAGGAGGTGCCACTACAGAAGATCCCTTTAGTAGCACAGTCACACTAAGGTAACTTCTGACCAGCAATTGACCCCAGTGCCCACATCAACACGGACTGACTTGTAGATGAAGCCCCCTAATAGGATGGTCACCATGACAGTTCTGCAGAGGACCAGCTAAGGTTAACAACTCCACTGCCCAAAGTGAAGGAGGAGTTGACCACCTGATGGGCAGAGTACAGAGGTGGTCCCCAGTTCTCCTGAAAACATCAACAGTAGTGAAGTTTGGGGACAGCCTTGTCTCCTTTTTTTCCCTGCCTGGAGATGCCCACTGTCCCCCTTGAGAGTGCTTTTGCTGAAGCCTCACTTTTCTTAGTCTATTTCCACCTCACGGTCACTTCTCAGAACCCTCTCCTGCATGGCTTTTGGTGTCTGACTTTAAATTTTCTTTTGCTGCAGCACAAGGACTGGGGTTTGGAGTTTCCGCTCCCTACTTTCTGGTGAACGGGGAGGTGGGCTTCTGGCTCCTTTTTCTCCTCTCCTGAGAGTCCACTCCATGGTGACGGAGACAACTCTGCCAGACCTTGTGACAGCAGTGGGGACAGGTTCTATCCAGTAACAGCTGAGAGTGGAGAAAGGGCTGAGGTTTACCAGGAACTAGGGGTGGGCACCACCTCTGAGCATGAGCAGGGTCCTGCGGGGCGTGGCCATCAGGGGTGGCCATTAGGGGCGTGGCCATGGGGCACGTGGCTATCCGGGCACTTGGCCATCGGGGGGCGTGGTCATCAGGGGAGGGGCCTCGCTGCCATCTTTGACGCCAGTCCTCCTCCTTCAGGGTGAGAGGTGAGCTTTCTCCTCAGGGCCCACTCGGCAGAGCCTGGCTCCTGGAAACTGTGGGTCGCCCTTCAGGGAGGGCCCGAGCCCCCTTTTCCTCACAGCTACCTCAGGTGGATGCCTGGCTCGGGGACACTGGGGGTCATGTCTCTAGGGACACCTGGAGCTCCCTTCTCAGACTGCCTCAGGTGGGCGCCTGGTTTGGGGGGCACTGTCGGTCCTAGGGTCGCCCATAGTTCCCTTCTCCTCAGAGCTGCCTCAGGGAGCCACTGGGCTTGGGGACACTGTGGGTCATGTCTCTAGGGACCCCCGTAGCTCCCTTCTCCTCAGAGCTACCTCAGGTGGACACTGGACTTGGGGACACTGGAGGTCTTGTCTCTAGGGACCCCCATAGCTCCCTTCTCCTCAGAGCTGCCTCAGGGAGCCACCTGGCTCGGGGTCACTGTGGGTCACTGTTAGACCAGGACGCAAAGAAAAGACCAGTGACTCCAATTAAAATCAAATTAAATCAAGCTGATTATTTCCACCATCTGGGCTGCTTCTCCCATCCAAAACTACGGGAAAAGACAGCCCCAGCTCCCTCGCAGCGCAGCTCCATACCCAGGAAGTTCCACAAAGTGGGTTACAGCTAGCAACACTCGGACAGCAGAGCACAAAGGCTGGTTTACATTTTTGCTGGCCCCGACATCAGAATTTATGAAGGTCATTAGAGCCTCAGAGAGCGGCGGTGTCTGGCCAGGGAAGACCAGGGTTTATGGGGCCTCACTGCAGTTTCAGAGAGGGCTGCTGTCGGGTCAGATGGCCAGGCAGGGGGAGTCCAAGGCCCTGGGCAGGCATTCCAAGCAGGTTCAGAATCTGCAGTAATTTACAGTGAAACCAAAATTAGCTTTTCATGGCTTTGTGGCAAGATGGTTCCCAATTTTAAGAGGGAATCAGGCTGGGTCTATTGTCATGTCTCTAGGGACCCCTGGAGCTCCCTTATTTTTAGAACTGCCTGAGGGTGATGCCTGGCTTGGGGACACTGTGGGTCATGTCTCTATGGATGCATGGAGCTCCCTTCTCCTCAGAGCTACCTCAGGTGGATGCCTGGCTTGGGGACACTGTGCGTCATGTCTATAGGGATGCCCAGAGCTCCCTTCTCCTCAGAGCTACCTCCGGTGGATGCCTGGCTCAGGGACACTATCGGTCATGTATCTAGGGGTGCCTGGAGCTCTCTTGTTCTGAGTTGCCTGAGGGAATTGCACTAGAAACTTCTGGAATGACCCGCAGTAGGTGTGGGAAATGTGGTGTTGGTGAGGAGAGAGCCCCACCTTGGGACTGAGCTGAGGAGAGCCTGGCTGTGCGCCCTGCTCCTTCACTATTTCATTCAGGCTAGGTCTAGGTTGTGACCCTCATCGTCTGTTTAAAAATAATTTACATTAGGTATATATTGCCATAATTTAAAATAAAATTTAGTTGTAGTTGGACCTAATACCTTTATTTAATTTATTTATTTTTATGTGGTGCTGAGGATTGAACCCAGAGCCTTGCATGTGCTCGGCGACTGCTCTACCCTGGAGCCCCAGCCCCTCATCATCTTCCTACAGTTACCCCAGGTTTTTCCTGGAGATCCTGGGTGGGATGAAGGAGGAATGATGAACGAGGGTTCTAAGCCCAGGAGAGACTCCATTACTTGTGTTCCTTATTGCTTATTTTTTCAAATATTATTTTAGTTGTCCATGATTGTGTTTTATTTATTGATACTGAGAATCAAACCCAGTGCTTCGCACATCCTAGCAAGTGCTCTGCCACTGAGCCACAACCCCAGCCCTCCTTATTGTTTTAATGGTGTCAAAGTAGTAGAAAAGAACACGAAAATATGGAAAAGCACATGTGTTACCAGCCTACTACTTTATTTCAGTTTAGTATGTTATTTGTAACAAATTTATTTATTAAAAATGTATTTCAGGGCTGGGACTGAAGCTTCCTGGTAGAGTAATTGCGTAGCATGTGTGAGGCCCTGGGTTTGATCCTCAGCACCACAAATAAATAAATAAGATACAGGTGTTTGTTTGATCTACATCTAAAAATATTAAGAAAGTTTATTCCATGTACTAAACTCATGAACCACATTTCATGGAACTAAACTCACAAAACTAAACTCATAAACCACATTTTTCTTTGGTTGAGAGAATTCCAGTTTAATTGTCAGTATATGTGCATCTTCCCTCTTTTGAAAATTTTTTTAAATATTATTTTTAGTTGTAGTTGGACACAATACCTTTATTTATTTATTTTTATGTGGTGCTGAGGATCAAACCCAGGGCATCACATGTGCTAGGTGAGTGCTGTACCACGGAGCCACAGCCCCAGCCCTGGTGCATTTTACTTATCCATAATAGTGGGGTCCATTTTGATGTATGCAGACATGCATGGAGTATAATTTGTTCAGTTTCACCCCAGTACTTCCATGTTCTCTCCACCTCCATCCTCCTGCTCCCCTTTCTCTAGTGGTCTTTCTTCTATTTATTTATTGTTTTGTTAAACTGGTGGTTTATAGACAGAAATGGAGGGGGGATTCACTGGTGTGGTCGTATATGTACTTAGATTGTTTGGTCAGTTTCATTCTGCAGTTCCTCCCTTTTCCCATCCCTCCTCTCTCCCCCTACACTCCCTTCTATTCCACTGACCTCCTTTCTATCTTTATGGGATCTCCCCATTTTATATTTCCTTATTTACCTCTAGTTTTTGTGTATAAGATAAAACATTTGACCCTTGGATTTCGGAGTCTGGCTTATTTCAGTTAGCATGATGTTCTCCAGTTCCATTCATTTACCAGCAGATGCAGTAATTTCATTCTCCTTTATGGCTGAGTAAAACTCTGATGTGTGTATTTGCCATGCTTTCTTTATTTGCTCATCTGTTGACAGACACCTGGGAAGGTTTCATAGCTTGGCTACTGAGAATTGTGCTGGCTTAAACATTGATGTGGCTGTATTTCTATAGCATGCTGATTTTTGTTCTTTTAGGTAAATACCCCCCCCCCCCAAAAAAAAGGGTGGGAGGAAGAGCTAGATCATGTGATGGCTTCATTTCTAGTTTCTTGAGGAATCTCCGTACTGATGTCCATAGTGGTTGGTTGCACTCGTCTGCACAAACAACAGGTGAGTGTACCTTTCTCCCTATCCTCACCAGAGTTTGTTGGTTTTTGTATTCCTGATGTTTGCCCTTCTAACTGGAGATGAAATCTTAATGTAGATGTGATTTGCATTTCTCTGATTGCCAGGCATGTTGAACCTTTTTTTTCCCATGTTTTTTGGCCATTTGTATTTCTCCTTTTGAGAAATGTCTGCTTAGTTCTTTCACCCATTTTTGTGTTGAGCTATTCATTTTTCTGTTGTTACATGTTTTTAGTTATTTATATTTCTGGATATTAATCCCTTGTTGGAAAAGTAGATGGAAAAGACTTTCTCCCATTCTGAGGGGCTCTCTTCATGATTCTATTTCCCTCACTTGTCAGAGCATTTTAATTTGAAGGCATTTCACTTATTGCGTCTTGGTTTTATTTTTTGAATTTTATGGATCTTGTTGAGGAAGTCAGTGCCTGCCCTGCACCAATATGTTGGAGAGTCAGGTTTCTATGAGCCCAATCTACTTTTCCACTGACTTACATCTTCATTTTAGAAATCATTTATCTTGAATTGATTGATCTATAATAAATAGCATCTTACATTTTAGTTTTCAAGTGCTCTACAGCTTCTGCCAAAATAATTCATTGTCCATGAATGTGGTAATGCATTTAAATGATGATAAGATGAACGTAGAATAAAAGGAATTGGGTCTTATAAAAACAGTGTACCTGTTGCCTTAAATTATATACATATTTTAGACTGGGATTTGAACTCAGGACTTCATGTATCCTATGTAAGTGCTCTACCCCTATAAGTGAGCAACACCCTCACTTCTCTTTTTGAGAGAGGATCTTGCTAAATTGCCCAGACTGGCCTCAAATTTAGAATTTTTATTTCTCTGTCTCCCTAAGTAGCTGGGATTATGATGGTGTATACTACCATTCCCGGGTCCTCTCCTCTTTCAGTGGAATACCTGCTACTTCCATGCACTTTATGGTGGCTGGTACAGAGCAGGCAGGGGTGGTGGATGGCCAGGGACTTCTGCCCAGGAGTCAGTGAAGCTGCTGGGGTCTACTGTACCAGGTGGAGGGAGGTGGGTGAGGCAGACTGTTGCTGCCTCCACCCAGCTCAGGTCAGTTTCCCTGAGGTGGGTTGTTGGGATGGAAGGCTAGAGAACTAGGGGCTCTGAGTGAGTGACCACCAAGGCCAGTATTCCTCACCATCTGTTGTCCCTCCTGTTGGCTCTGACCCTCCTCCAGACCCCTCTTCCAGGCCTGCCTTTCTTCTCCTGACCCCACCCCATCCCCCAGACCACATCCTCCATAGACTCTGCCTAGACCCCTCCCCCAAGGCCCCCACATCTCTTCTCCAGATCCCTGCCCTGTCCAGACTGTGGCCCTCCTCCAGACCCTACCCTGTTTCCAGGCCCTGCCTCTCTCAGCCACAGCTCAGGGCACTAATTGACAGTACATTTGCAGTGGTACACAAAATAGCCTGTTGAATAAACATTGACGTTCTACATGGATGAAATATCTTGACTATATCAGGCTTTGATGGAACATGAACTGAATTTAGGAAAGTCACCTTTTTTTTTTAATCTAGATCATAAACATTTGAAATAAAATCAGAATTTGTGAAAGGTCAGGTAACACTTAGCTGTGAGACCTAATGATCCCAGGGTCTCTTCCAGTGGGAGATCTCCCAGCAGCAGTTCCAACTTTGCTATGCTAATGGATCGATTGAGTTTTCTTAATTTAGTTGTTTTGCAATGTCTGTATTTCCTAGGAAATGCCCCATATCCACCAGGTTTTCAGTTCTTTTTAATTTTCTACAGAATTGTTAATCCTGTGAACTTCTGCTGTTTTCCCTCAGCAATATTTTTAAAATATGCTTTTTGCTTTCTTGGTTTTCCATTGAGAAACTTGTCTTGTTTGAAAATTCTCATGGTAATCTTAAATGATTTTAATTATTTTCTGCTTATTGAGATGTCTTTGCATACTGGGTATGTAGCTCAGTGACAGAGCACTTGCCTAGCAATTGAGAGGCCTTGGGTTCCATCCCAGCACCATACACACACACATATATTTGTACACACACACACACACACACACACACACACAATGTCATTTGCTAGAACTCAAGCATCAGAGGTATCCAGAGATATGTTCAAAAACATTATGTATTTACACACACGCACACACACACACACACACACACATATATATATATATCTCACAATATCTCTTCCAGATTTAGATGAAATTTTTCTAAGAAAAAATTTCAATGTCAACTATTATATTGCATGATTCTTTTTTTTTTAACCTTTATTTATTTTTATGTGCTTTTGAGGATCTAAGTCAGGGCCTCACACATGCTAAGGAAGCACTCTATCGCTGAGCCACAACCCCACCTGATCCTTTTTTTAATATTTATTTTTTAGTTGTACACAGTACCTTTATTTTATTTTATTTATATGTGGCGCTGAGGATTGAACCCAGGGCCTTGCACATGCTAGGCGAGTGCTCTATCACTGGGCCACAACCCCAGTCCCCTGCATGATTCTTTTTTTTTTTTTTTTTTAGAGAGAATTTTTTAATATTTATTTTTTAGTTTTCGGCGGACACAACATCTTTGTTTGTATGTGGTGCTGAGGATCGAACCCGGGCCGCATGCATGCCAGGTGAGTGCGCTACCGCTCGAGCCACATCCCCAGCCCATCCCCTGCATGATTTTTAAAACCACTGTAGATGAAGTTTCCTTAGGATCCAAGTCGTTACAATGTGTAAGAGACAAGTCAATAGCTGAGTTGTGTAATTAAGAAATATTTTTTACTAAAAAAAATTTTTAAACAAACATTTTCTTTTCTATTTTTCAATTTAGAAAGCATATCCCTATGTCTTATTAAAGTTCTACATTTGTTTATTTTTATGTGGTCCTGAGAATCGAAGCCAGTGCCTCACATATGCTAGGCAAGTGCTCTACCACTGAGCAACATCCTCAGGCCCTAAAGTTTTACATTTATAAAAAGTTGTTTTCTTATTCATTGCAAGCAAGGGATTGGGTCTTCTGATGAGCATGATGCTTTGTATATTGCCAGGAATTCTTGTTGGAGAACTCTGTGTTTTGTATCTGTTTGAAGTATCATTGAAAATATACCATTATGTTTTGAGTTCAGAAATTTGAATTTCTTCTTTTGAGGTTATATGTTTATTAACACTAAGAGTTATTTCATGTGAAGTGCCATAATTACATTTTATCCTAATGATTGTGCCCCTATGTGCTTATAAGTTGGCTTTTAGAGCAGAGTTGAGTATATTGCACATCTGCTGGGTTTATTAGAAAAGTACATACACTTTTTATCATATTTAAAAAGCTATCATATTTAAAATATTATCATATTTAAATTAGTAGAAGCAGAGGTTAGTTATGTTAGCATTGTGAGCTGAATAAAGTGCAGGTTTACTTTAATTATTTTTGGGAGGTTGATATAATGGCTTCTTCCCTGTTCTATTCCTGCAGTGGTTGTCTATGATCAGTTGTGTGGCCTGGAGAGTTTTTGTTCACACTGGGTGTTGACCTCAGGGCCTTGTATGTGCTTGGCAAGCACATAGCTACATATATCCCTAGCCCTTTTTAAAATTTAATTTTGAGACATGGTCTTGCTGTATTGCCCAGGTGAGCCTCAAATGTATGATCCTCTTGCCTTAGCCTCCCAAGTAACTGGGATGACAGGCATGTGACTGGCATGTCCTTGTGCCTTGTGCATGCTAGGTGAGCTCTCTACCATGGAGCCACAACCCAGCCTGGAAATGTAGTCATGTTTAAAGTTTTATTTGAGTATCTTTATCTTTATACAGAAATTTCAAAGGAAGCCTCAACCTGACTTTGCCCTTGTGATGACTTAGGTGCACTATCTCAGATGTATTAACATCTTAGACCATTTGTCATGAAGAATAAACACTAGTATGCTATAAATAACTGAAGTTGTATTTCCTCTGGATTCTCAGTTCTGCCTCTTCCTGTTCCAGGACCCCATCCAGGACCCCAAATGACATCCAGTCAACATGTCTCTCTAGACTCCTCTTGGGGTGACAGTTTCTCTGAACTTCCTTGTTCCAGTGACCTCGGCACATGGGGAGGACCTGTCAGGTATTTGTAGATTGTTCTACTTTGGGGTTTACTTGTTTTTCCTCACATCTAGACTTGGGCCATGGTCTGGGGGACGCAGTCACAGAGGTGGAGAGCTCTCTGTCATCTCAAGCCCTCAAGGTGAATGTCACCTTAGTACTGAGTGTGCTCAGCTGGCTGGGGAGTGCCTTTCAAGTTTCTGACTGTGGAGTTACTGTTCTCTGCATGTCCCTATTGTATGTGTTTCTGGAGGAAGTCATTATAGAGAGCCCAAACTTAAGGAACAGGGAGTTAGCTGCACCTCCTCGATGGCCTTGTCTGCCTTAGTTATGTGGTATGCTTCTTCACAAGAGGTTTCTGCACAAGAGAATTGCATGTTGTAAATAATTTCTCTCAGTCTATAGCTTTTCTTTTTGTTCTGTCTTTCACAGAGTATACAATTTAATTTTTTCATGTGATGCTGGGGATTGAACCCAGGGCCTCACATATGCCAGGCAGGTGCTCTACCACTGAGCTATACCCCATCCCTTTAAAAATCTCCCAGGCTGGCCTTGAATTTGCAATCTCCCTGCCTCAGCCTTTTTTTTAAAGAGAGAGAGAGAGAGAGAGAGAGAGAGAGAGAGAGAGAGAGAGAGAATTTTTAAATATTGATTTTTTTAGTTTTCGTCAGACACAACATCTTTGTTTGTATGTGTTGTTGAGGATTGAACCTGGGCCGCACACATGCCAGGTGAGTGTGCTACCGCTTGAGCCACATCCCCAGCCCCCCTGCCTCATCCTTTTGAGTAATTAGGATTCTTGGCATGCAACACCACACTTGGTAAAAATTTGATTTTATAAAGTCCATGCTATCAATATTTTCTTCTGCCAATTTACTTTTAGTATTGTGTGTTAAAACTCATCACCAAGGGCTAGGGATGTAGCTGAGTATTGTAGCTGAGGTTGCATGTAGCTGAGGTTGTCCACCATGTGTGCTGCCCTGCATTTGGTCCCCAGTTCCAGAACACACACACACACACACACACACACACACACACACACACACACAGTATCACTAAGATTACATGGATTTTCTTCTGTTTCTCTTTAATTTTTTTTTCAAATTTTAGTTATGGATGATTATGAGTCAATTTTTGTGGAAATTTTGGTTTGCATATACTTTCATTTCACTAAATATAGTTTTCAAAGCTTGTTAAATCACCACTTTTTGACAAATAGTGTTTAATGGGTTTCATTTCCATTTGAATTTCCAAAATCATGTGCCAGGTTTCTCTTCTTGCAACTAAAAGGCTCAGGGGCCACTCCAGGTAAACTGGGCTGACTGGGCTGTGCAAAATGACCACCAAGAGATACAAATACCTTTTTCTTTGGGGTCGTTGTGACGGCTCCTCTGACCTTAAGGGTCCTCAGGAAGAGAGAGAGAGAGCATGCACTGACCCCTTTTATTGAGGAGAAGCTATTCAAATGAGGCAAGGGGTCAGGTTTCAGGGGGCTGAGTCTATCTTCATGATGTCCACTGTCAGCAGGTTGACTGACACCTGGGTAGGCCACACCCAAGGACACAGTAAGAGAAGGGGACCCACAAGGCACTTCCATGGAAGATTCTACCCTAAACAGGGCAAGGGTTATATCACAAAGGAACAGGTGAGCGTAGGTCCACCCATGGGCTGTAGCAAGACAAATCCATGCCCCAGACACTGACCCTCGAACCCAAGAAGGTGGGAAAAGCTCTGCCACATTTCTGTGACTGAGCGCCTCAGCACCCAGCGGGGGAGTGTGACTCAGTCATGTCAAAGTTGGTCTCCCACACAGTTGCCTCCTGGACTCCCAGCCCCTGAGCGGACAGTGGTGGTCAGCAGGAGGATGCCCACTTCCTGGGCCCCTGCTTGGCCTCCCTAAGGTCCCCGCCTGGCCCCTCAGCACCCTGTATCAGGGGCTGCACCTGAGACCAGGTCTCTCCCTCTTCCCAGGCCAGCTGCCCCTCTCCAGGACTGACCACTAGGCCAGAACCAACTCCACACAGGCCTCACTCCCAGGATAGAGGCTCGAGCCCCAGGACGGCCTTCCTGTTCACAGCACTGCCTGCCCCTGCCCACAGCACAAGCTGCACTCTGCCACCATGACCACAGGGACCCCAGGACAGAGACTCCCAGCAGCTGGCAAGCAGAGCCGTGTGCAGCTGCAGGCCACCTGTGTGGGGACCTCCAGGAGCTCTGTGCTGAGCCCTCTGGAGTCGGGGACTCAACGTTCTACGTCACTCTTAGCATGTGCATTTGAGGAGGGCAGCGTGGAGCCCCTGTGCAGGGACAGTGCGCAGGGGCCTCTTGGGGGTTATGCAGGGAGTTCACATTCCACATTACCTCCAGCCTAGGTACGTCCCTGAAGACCCAGAAACAGACGCTGGAATGAAAACTTGTGTGTGAACATTCACAGCAGCACCATGCACAAGGGTCAGAAAGGAGAAGTGACCCAGTTGTCCACTGAGGAGGAATGGGGAACAGGACGAGTCCATCCACATGATGGAATATTACTCAGTCCTGAAAAGGACTTCAGCTCTGACACATGCTACAAGTGGGACGGACCTTGAGACCTGGGGCTCAGTGAGAGAACCCGACACAGAGGGTCACATAGTGTGGACTCCATGGGCAGGACCTATCCACAGCAGGCCATCCAGACACAGGCAGCGGGCAGGTGATGGGGCTGGGCAGGGGACTGGGTACTGCTGGAGTGCAGGTGCCTTCCAGGGTTAAATGGGCTGTTTGGAAGTAGAGGCGCTGGGCGCCCAGTGCTGTGAAGGCAACTGATGTCCAGCTCGATCCCTGGCTGATGGACTTGTGCATGTCCAGCACAGCTACAGCCCATGCTCAGGTTCCAGCTTTCAGTGACCCAGCACCAAGTGGAGGCAGAGAGGCCAACCTCAGAGACACCAGTGTGGCCACATGTTCTGGGGAATGCAGGTGACCTGTGGGGACCTTGGAGAACACACAGGGGCATTACAAGCTGAAGCTGGGTGACACTGGACATAGCATGGGGCAGTCCTGGGGGGGACCACATCCCAGGGCAGCAGCTGCACAGATGACGTTGAGGTGGCCACATTTATTATCAGCTGTGAACAGCGGTCAGGCAGGGAGTGCCCTGCCAGAGCTGAGCCTGGCCTGACCCCAGGGACGGAGGCCTGGCTCAAGCTGCATTGGACGGTGGGGTTCCTCAGCCAGAGAAGTGGCAGGATGCAAGGCCTCTCACCCCCAGGCCCAGGACCTGCGGGAGGAGAGGGTGGAGGTGAGTCCCTGGGCACAGCTGAGTCTTCCGGCAGCACCAGCCACGGCAGTGCCAGCCACACCAGCTTCCTAAACCTCCCGTAAACGTCTCTGTGTACAGCAGGGCACATGGGGCCTTGGGAGGGCTGTTTTCCAGGTGGACAGATGTCCCCATGGATGCTGCCAAGCCTGCTCCAGTCCCCTAGGTCAAGATGCGTTACACCTGGCCGAGCAGCAATTGCCGGGAGCCAAGCTGACCCTGGCAGGGACACCCCACTGACCTTGAAGACGTGTCCTGCCTGCGGCTCCCGCAACAGCTGCTCTGGACTCAGGCTGTCCGCTGCAGAGGTCACTACAGGCCGGAGTAGTCAGCCCCCCCGAAACAGCAGGATGTCACCCTGGATACTGGCATCTCCAGGGTGCACAGCCGCGTCCCTGTGAGTAAAGCTCAGGTACATCCCTGAAGCCCAGCCACCCATCTGCTGCTGGACCCCAGGTGGCCTGACTGTGCCCACTCCCCAGTGGGGCCCTGGGCCGGCTGGTTCTCCCTGGCACCTGCAGCACTTGATCCCCAAGTCTGCCCTTCCTCATGGACTGCAGGGGTCAGCAGGGCCACCTGGAGGCCAGGAGCTGGAGAGGCCAGTCTCCTGGAGGGAGCTGGACACATTGTAAGAGGTTGGTCCTGTCCACATTTGCACCCCAGAACCTGTGAGTGGGACCTGGTGTGGGAACAGGGTCTCTGCAGAGGTCGTTAGTGAAGGGTCCTGAGATGGGCTCCTCCTGGGTCAGGGGGCCCTCATGCAATGGCCATGTCCTCCCAAGAGACAGAGGAGGGGACACAGACCCAGAGGAGGAGCCCCGTGGAGACAGAGGCAGAGACTGGAGTGAGGGGCCACCTGGAGCCCAGGAGCTGGAGAGGCAGGAGGAGCCTTTCTGGAGCTCATGGAGGGAACTGGACACCATGGTAAGAGGTGGGTCCTGTCCACATTTGCACCCCAGAACCTGTGAGTGGGACCTGGTGTGGGAACAGGTCTCTGCAGAGGTCGTTAGTGAAGGGTCTGAGATGGGCTCCTCCTGGGTCAGGTGGCCCTCATGCAATGGCCGTGTCCTCCCAAGAGACAGAGGAGGGGACACAGACCCAGAGGAGGAGCCCCAATGGAGACGGAGGCAGAGACTGCAGGGAGGGGCCACCAGCCCAGGGCCACCTGGAGCCCAGGAGCTGGAGAGGCAGGAGGAGCCCCCTGGAGCCTGTGCAGGGAGCTCAGCCTGTGACCCTGGTCCAGCCTCCGCCCTCCAGGGTGGGAGAGGACAAGGTCTTGTAGTTTTCAACCACTGGTTTGTGGTCATTTTCTACATCAGCCCCTGTGTTCCCTGCACTGCCCATCTGCACAGGTCCCCCTGTAGCTGGACAAGCAAGTGGTCCCACTCCTGGACCCTTAACACCGTGGCACAGAGCACCCCATGGCCCCTCCTTGACCGACTGCCCTGTGCACACACCTGTCTCGGCGTCCATGCGGATCACCCTGCCTCCATCAATGCAGGCCACCCAGAGTGTCCCTGTGGTGTCCATGAACAGCCCATCTGGTATGCCTTGCTCTGGCTCCACCTGGCACACCAGTCGTGGGTTTGCTGCAGCAGGACAGACAGAGACGCGTGGCCCCTCACTGCCCAGACCAGGGGGTGACATAGTGTGGCCTCAACAATGTGAGGGAGTGACAGACCCCGTGGTGCATCTGGGACCCCAGGAGGGGACTCAGGAGGGTGTGGGGGGCTGGCCATAAAAGGCCCTCCCTGAGAAGGGCATGGGGGGCTGGCCATGGTTGGTCCCGCCCAGTGAGGGCTTATGGGGCTGGCCATGGAGGCCCGTACTTCAGGGAGGATGTGGGGAGCTGGCCATGGAGGCTTCTACCCCAGTGAGGGTATGGAGGGCTGGCCACAGAGGCCCATACCTGAGGGAGGGCGTGCTGAGCTGGCCAGGGAGGCCCCGCCCAGGTAGGGCATGGGGGCTGGCCATGGTGGCCCCACCCATAGAGGGTGTGAGGGCTGACCACGGAGGCTCCTACCCCAGGGAGGGTGTGGGGGGGCTGGTCACGGTGGCCCCATCCAGGGAGAGTGTGGGGGCTGGCCACGGAGGCCTTCCTCTGGGGAGGGTGTGGGGGGCTAGCAACGGTGGCCCCTACCCAGGCCTCCTGTCTGCACGTCGTAGTCATAGGACCGCACAGAGTAGTCCAGGCCGTCCACGTGGTAGAGAGTGTGATGGTCCAGGGACCAGTCCAGCCCCTTGGGGATGCCCAGCTGGTCCAGCTGTCTGACCACGGAGCGGTCAGCATAGAGTGTGTACAGGGAGCCCTGCCCCGGCTCCCACACTCCTGGGGCGGACGCCTCTGGCATGGTGCCTGGAGAGAGTGGAAGGTCAGTGGTCAGCACCCCACCCTGTCCTGCCCACCCCACACAGACCCGCTGTGCAGAGAGCTGTGGTCACCCTCAGTCGGGGGACAGCAGGCAGGATGGCCCTCAGGCGGCATCTGTGAGTGAGCCTCTGTGCTGGGCGAAGGGGGGGACCCCAGGGATGTTCCACTGGGAAGAGTCCTGCTCAGGCAGAGGTGCAGGGCCCTCAGCCGCACGTGAATGGCCTCTGGCCACTGCCCCACCCTGGCGGCTTCGACCCTCCCAGGGTCCTCTCTGGGCAGGGATCTGGGAAGAATGACATGGAAGCCATGGGCTTTGGAGCGGGAGGGAACCTGTGGGCTGCCCAGCACCTGCATGGCCCCCGGGGGCCGCTTGCCAGCAGCCTGGGGAGGGCTCCTGAGGTCCCCACCCAGCTGGCACCCGCCATGACGGGAGGCTCTCCTGGTGGCCTGGGCCAGTCCTTTCAGCAGCCCACCTGCCACAAACCTCCTGGCGGGGTCCACCTTCCCGTCGTTGAACCTGTTGTGGGGCTTGTCCCTGTCCAGCCAGGCCGCCCACTCCACCTGCCCCTTCTCCCAGTCCAGGAGGCCAAGGCAGGTGCCAGAGGCCACCACATAGCTGCCCTCTCGGTGCAGAGCCACACAGCCAACAGGGTCTCCTGGGAGGACAGAAGACAGCAGGGTGGCCCGGCTGCTGCTTCTCCAGGAGACTCCACCCACGGGGCTCCCGCCAGGAGGCACCATCAGGATACAGAGCATGTCTCAGCACAGGACCAGTCCTGCTGGGCCTGCGTGGACCACCTCTCTGCACCCCCTCCCCACGACGGCCACCACAGGGCCTCCAGATGGGACTGGAGGCTGCCAAGCCTGCCTGCAGGGCCACCAGGACTGCAGGAGTGGAGAGCGCTGGCCTCTCCTCACGTCAGTGCCAGTGTGAGAGCCGCGGGTGCCCCTGAGCCCTCAGGTAGGACTCTGGGCCTGGGGCAGGCTCCACAGGAGGGCGCCTGAGCCCAGACACAGACTTGGGGCCAGCCCTGATCTGCAAGGGGGACAGTGGCACCTGCCCTTGGGGAGGGGGAGGATGAGTGGGGGATGCTCCCAGAGTGCTGCTTCTGCTCCTCAGAAAACCCACAGGGGTCATCATCCACACAGGTGTGCAAGCCCCACAGACACACAGGTACCTCTCAGGTGTGTGAATCCACAGGGGTCATCATCCACACAGGTGTGCAAGCCTCTCAGACACACAGGTACCTCCCAGGTGTGTGAATCCACAGGGGTCAGCAGTCCACACAGGTACCTCCCAGGTGTGTGAATCCACAGGGGTCAGCAGTCCACACAGGTACCTCCCAGGTGTGTGGGTCCATGCACACACATGAGCCTGGAAAATGCACAGTCACCCCCACCCTAGCTCCTGAGTCAGGACAGGTGCATGTGTGGCATAACCCAGGGTCAGAGCCAGGTGAGGGCTCCACACAGCAGCCAGGAGGATGTCAGTGTTTCCAGGATTTAACCTGGATGACAGCAAGCCCGGCTTTGGTCCTTCCAACTATAGCTATACACCAGGACTTCCCACCCCATGGTCTGTCCTGTGCCCAGGGTGTGACAGCCCACACTTCAGGGGCTCTGGAGCAGGGGGACAGGTGCTGAAGAAGCAGGTGCCCCGGCTGGGCCCCTGCAACCCTCAGGCCACGAGTGATGCTGGACACCTGTGGCAAAGGTACCAACGAGCCCTAGGACCTCAGGGACATGGGTCCACAAGCAGGCAGGACAGCTTCAAAGCTAAACGATCCCCAGGACTTCAGGGGACACGGGGCCCTGGGCACATAGGATGGTCTCACAGCTCCCTTCCCAGGAGCACCTGGATCTCCAGGGGACCCATACTTCCTCAGGCCCATGTTCTGCAGGCCCCAGGCCCACTTCCTCTGGCCCAAAGTCTCCACCTCTCAGACCCACTTCCTTTGTCCCACCCTCTGCAGTCCCCCAGGCCCACTTCCTTTGTCTGACCCTCTGCAGCCCCCCAGGCCCACTTCCTTTGTTCCACCATCTGCAGGCCCCAGGCCCACTTAAGTCTGCACCTTCCCAGAGAGTGGGTTCCACCAGCACACAGTCCTGGTGTTGATGTCCACAAACACCAGCTGCCCGGTCTCCTCTTCCCACATGGGACACTCCCCCATCCTGTGCCTGTCCCGGATGACAGCCTCGATCCTGGGGGACGCCATGGCCTGGGAGGAGGACAGGACTGTGAGTGCCCTGTTCTCTGTCCCATTCTCCTGGTCATCAGGTGAGGGCTGCTGGACCGTGCAGGCTGGGCGCTCCCGGGTGTGTGACATCCTGTGGTCTCAAGGACAGCCCTCTTCTGCTCATGAAGCCTCACCCAGGCAGACAAGGGGATGCAGAGAGGGAGCAGGCCGAGCCCACGCCCCTCCTGGCTCCTCTGTGCGTCGTGTCTCTCTGCATGACCCGAGAGGTCGACAGAACGTGCAGGTGCCCCGTCACTTGAAGAGGCACCCCCTGGCAAGGTTCCAGGAGTCCCCCTTTTCCTCTGGTGGCACAGTGTGCCCACCTCCCCCACCTTCCAGGCCCCCCACCTACAGCCTGGGAAGCAGGGGCTGCTAAGCTGAGCTGCTGTCCAGGTGGGCCCGGCTCAGAGGCTGGGGTGGGTGCGATCTGCAGGTGGCTGGCTCTGGAGCACACATCCTGGCCTCTCCGCCCAGGAGACCTCTGCCCCAGAAGGGCTCACTTCTCAATGCTCATGTTAATTGGGTTGCTGTGAGACCCCTGCGCTCCGTGGGACTCAGTTCACAGGGCCCTTCCTGGACAGCACCAGGAGGCCCAGCAGGCCAGGGCTCCCATACTGGGGCGGCTCACTTGCTCCTCAGCCCTGGTCCTGTCCTGCTCGCTCAGCTCTTGGGACTCCACCGTCCTCTGGCCTCAGCCAGCTGAAGGCTCCACCAGGTGGGGGCGGCGACTCCCTTCCGCCCTCCCCTCCCCGGTCCCTCCCTGTGTGCTTCCCCAAATCAACAGAGCCCCAGGCGGTGGCATGTCACCTGCTGTGTCCTGCAGAGCCAAGGTAGCAGTTGCAGGAGTCGCCCGTGCGCTCTGCATTAGAGTGGGAGAAGCAGCAGCCCCTGGGACCTCGCTTCCGTAGAGACCCCCGAGGTTGCGGCCAGCGCCCCGCCAGGCATCGCAGAGCCCTCCCCTTAGGGCCGACCATTCGGCTCCCCAGCCCTCCTGGGTTCTCCCCTCGCACAGGCGCTGACCTGGGCAAGGGACACTGTGCTCCTCTCCTACTGCAGAAGCGCGCCGGCTTGCAACTGGGGGTCCATGGGCTCACCCAGGCAGGCTCACAGGGAGCACAGGCTTGGCCGGGCAGGCGCAGAGGGACGCAGGGGAGGCACGGGGAGCCCTGGGCAGGCACACGGGGCGCTGGACAGGCGCAGAGGGGGCGAAGGGGAGCCCTGGGGAGGCACAGAGGGCACTGGGCAGGCGCAGAGGGGGCGCAGGGGAGGCACGGGGAGCCCTGGACAAGCACGCCGGGCGCTGGGCAGGGCTCTACTCACAGGCATCCTGTAAAGAACGGACTGCTGACCCCCGAGCTTCACCTGCTGACCCGACCCGGCCTCGCACACCTGGCTGTGTCACCCACACATTCACAGGCACCAGCGCCCCCCCCCCCCCCCCCCCCCGTCTTCCTCCGCCCTCTGAGATGGTCTGGGCGCCACTCCCCCAGCCACGGGTTTCTCCCGCTGTGGAGCAGGGCTTGGCACAGGCATGTCGTCCCCCGTCCCTGAAAGGAGAGGTGCTGGTGGTGGAGGTGGAGTCCCCGCACCCACGTCTCCATGCCGCTAAGTGAGCCCAGCTCCTCCACACCCCAGGCTCCAGCCCCGGAACCCAAGGACCCTAGGCTCCACGGTCCCCTCCCCGTGGGCTAGAACCGGCCTTTTGGGTGAAGGACTCCCTTGGGAACCTCCTCCTCCTGGGTTCCAGCCAGCGCTCGGCAGCATCCTCACCCCAACCCTGGTCCCAGAGCTCCTTAGGGCCCCGGACTGCAGGCGCCTGTCTGGGAGACCACCAAGGTGGGTGCTGGGGGCTGGTTCCTGCTCCCACAGCCCAGGAGAGGCCACCGCCTGGGTGGAGGGGGTCTAAAGGAAAATGGATGGAGAGCTTGGATCTGGAGGTCGTCCACTCCATGAAAGGTGCTGTGGCTCTTGGGAGCACTGGCTGCAGCCAAGAGGCGCCCCCTCACCCCAAAGGCTCCTGCTCAAGGTGAGGTCAGTGTGTAGCCCTGGCTCTCACCCAGATTGGGAGGGGCCCTCTGGTCCTTCTGATTGGCCCTCAGGGTTTGAAGACAGGTCATGCCCCCCTGCTGGGCAGCCTGCAGTGTCCCCTGGAGCGACCCCAGCATGGGTGTGTCCACTCACTCTCTGGCCACAGTGGGCAGGACACACACCTACTCTGCAGGGCTCTTGTAGAAGCAGACATCTCCCAGGACCACCAGTGACGTGCAGCTCTTCAAAGCTAAGGGGACATATTTAGGGAGCCATGTGGGACCCTGAGGTCAAGATGGCTGAGGTGGCCCCTGATCAATCCCGACGGCTCTCCTCTCTATGCTGAAGCCGAGGACAGACAGCAGCCGGACAGTGTCAGACCTCACGACATCTTGAGCATCAGGAAACAATGCTGCCTTGGCTTGGTGGGAAGGTACAGTGGTCTGGAGAGAGAAACCAAGGGTGGCAGGCAGTCTCTTGGCTGGGCAGGCAGGGTGATGGGCCTCCATGCAGAGCACCTAGCTCTCCCAGAGATACACTGTGAGGGCGCAGAGCCCCACACGCCCTTTGCTCCCACATTCCAGGAGCCCTGGCACCAAACCGCTTGTCATGCCCCTGTGACCCCACAACAGGACGCCAGGCACCCACCCTTCTCCGCTCCCTGGTGGTCCTGCCGTCCACCTGTGCTCGTCCTCCACCTGCCAAATGCTGGCCCGTTCCCAGGCCCTGCCTGGAGTCCCGGGCAGCTTCCTTCTGCACCTGGGGCGGATGATCTCATCTGTCTCATGACTTACACCCTCTGACCTCCCAGGACTCCCCCGTTTGTAGATGAGAACACACGGGCTCCCAGACGGGACTCCGTGCCCAGAACCCTGCTTGGAAGTCTATCAGGCATCCCACATGGGCTGGCCCACTCGCCCCTGCTCCCCTGCCTTCCTCCTCCTGTCAATCACCTGCCTTCCTCCTCCCCACCTGGGATGCCTCCCCATGTCCTACCCCAGTGGACTGAATAGCACCCCAAATGCACCTGGGACCTCGGGTAGGGCTTCTTTTGCATGTAGGGTCTCTGCAGATGTAATTAGGTAATGATCTCAAGATGACACCATCCTGGGTAAGGGTGGCCCTCATGCAATGGCAGTGTCCTCACTAGAGACAGAGGAGGGGACACAGGCAAAGAGGAGGACTCACGTGGAGACGGAGGCAGAGACTGCAGTGAGGGGCCACCAGCCCAGGGCCACCAGGAGCCTGTGCAGGGATCTCAGCCTGGGACCCCTGGCCTTGGCCTCTGCCCTCCAGGGCTGGCAGAGGACAAGGTCCTGTGGTTTTCAACTGCTGGTTTGTGGTCATTTCCTACATCAGCCCCAGTGTTCCCCTGCACTGGCCAAGAGCTGAAAGGCCACCTTGGCACTCCCGCCATCTGTAAAGTTCCCTCTGTAGCTGGACAAGTCCTGCCTGGAGCCTGTGGAGGGAGCTAAGCCCTGTGACCCCTGGTCTCAGCCTTCTGCCCTCCAAGGCTGGGGGAGAAGATCCCACCCGACTGGCAAAATGGTTTCAGCCCCTGTGACTCCTTGTTTCCAAGCGGAGGACACTAACAGGGCCATGAAATTGCATCCAAAGTTGGCCCCTCATCCCAGCCTTCCAGATGTCCTGTCCACCAGGCTCCTTCCTGCCTCCCTCTGCTCAGCTCTGCAGCTCCCTGGGCCCTGGGGCTCCTTCCCCCCTCCCCCTTCTCAGCTCTGCAGCTCCCTGGGCCCTGGGGCTCCTTCCCCCCTCCCCCCTTCTCAGCTATGCAGCTCCCTGGGCCCTGGGTCTCCTTCCTCCCTCCCCCCTGCTCAGCTCTGCAGACCCCTGGGTTTGGGAGCCTCTTCAACCAGGTCTCCCTGGCACCACCCTCTCCCCGTCTGCTCCCCCAGAGCAGGAGCCCTGTGCCAAGTCAGTGTGAGCTGTGTCCCCTGCAGTGACTCCTCTGATGTCCTGCTGCCACCCTGCTGGCATGGGGTGGGCTCCCCCACCAGAGCAGGGCTCAGTCACATGGACAGTGTCCAGTTCTCACCCTCCTGGTGACACTCCTTCCTCCCTGTGGGACAGCTGGAGATAGTTTGCTGGACTCGGCCTGCTGGCCCCACGTCCCACTTGGCTGTCCAGGGAAGCCGTGGTGGCCCTGAGGCACCTTGGGAGCTGCAATGGCCTGTGTGCTTGTGGTGAGCCCACCAGGCGGTACTCCCTGTGGGAGACCTGCTGGAGTGACTCGCTGGGCCTCCACAGGCCTAGGCCCCGGGGTCATGCCCCCTGCCCCCTGGTGGGTCAGCTGGCTCCCTCTGTCCAGAGCATGAATCCCTGCCCTCCTCTCTTTGGGTCTGTGAGTGGTGGCACTGCTCCATCACGTCTCCTGTCTAGGAGTGGCCTCCTCTGGGGCTCAGCTGAGCACCCCCGTCCCAACTCCTTCCTGACTGGTGTTGTCGCCCAGGGACGCTGTGACAGGAAAGCACCCTGGGTCTGCCAGAGCCTTGGGTCACCTCGCCTTAGGCTGCTTCCTGGGAGAGGCACAGGGGCAAGGTGGGGCTCAGGCTGTGGTCTGCCTAGGGACAGACGTCTCCCTGAGAGAGAGGCTCAGCGCTCCTCCATCACCAAACCCTGCAGCCCAGGGCCTGAGCCTCCCTCCTCCTGCGCCCAGCACTCCATGTCCCTCAAGAGCCCGGGCTGGGCCTCAGGGTCCCGCAGGAGCACTTTCCTCTCCCACAAGTGACTGGCTGACTTCTTCCCCAGGCTGCAGCCTCAGCCTCCACCTGAGCCTCTCCTGAGTGACTCTGGGTCCTGCAGCTGCCCCTGTCACAGCCCTGAGTCTGTGTCAAGGTAACTTTCCATGAGCACCTGTTCATCAGACTGCCCGGCTCACCTGCCTGGTGTGTCCAGCGTGGGCATGACCAGGACAGCCCCGCCCACCTGCCCTGTGCGTCAGCATGTGATGGACACAATCCCTGCCTTAGGGCAGACAGCAGCGCTGATGCTCAGAAGACTCCCTGCGCCCCCTGCTGGCCGCTGTCAGCCCTACACCCTGCACTGCTCACCTGCCCTGTGTGTGATCTCTGGGGTTGGGGTCCTGAAGGGCAGGCCGTCCTCTGCAGGGTCCTGGGAAGCTCCTTCCTGCATCTCCCCCCCCAGGACCCCAGGCCCTAAGCTTGGGTCCTCATCACTCCAGTTGTCTCCCTGTCCCCGCTGTCCCTTCTCCATCTGCCCCTCTTCTCAGCACCCTGCTGACTCCTTGGGCCCCAAGACCCTCCAGGTCACCTCCTTGTCCGCATCCCTACCTATCAGGTGGCAGAGGGCCTTTGGCATTCCTAGGGCCGGCAGTGGATGTGGACACTGACATCAGCGGGCCACAGAACTCATGCCCTGGGCAGCAAGGACCTCCCTAACCAGAAGAGAGTCTCTGGGAGACCCTTCCCCAAAGCCATGACCCCCATAGTCCCAGGAGAGCTTCTGGGGGAAAGAGGGGGCTCTCATATGGAGAGACTGAAACCCTGCATCCTGTAGACCTGGGGTGACCATGGCAGCTGTGGGGTGCCCAGTGGAAGGTCATCTGCTTGTAGAGGGAATCAGGGCACCCACCCACCCATCCCTGCTCACAGGCCCCTGTACCCCTCCCTGTCTCTCCCTGCTCACACCCCCTGTACCCCTCCCTCCCTCTCCCTGCTCACACCACCCTGTACCCCTCCCTCTCTCTCCCTGCTCACACCCCCTGTACCCCTCCCTCCCTGTCCCTGCTCACACCCCTGTACCCCTCCCTGTCCCTGCTCACACCCCTGTACCCCTCCCTGTCCCTGCTCACACCACCCTGTAGCCCTCCCTCCCTCTCCCTGCTCACACCACCCTGTAGTCCTCCCTTCCTCTCCCTGCTCACACCCCCCTGTAACCCTCCCTCCCTGTCCCTGCTCACACCCCCTGTACCCCTCCCTCCCTCTCCCTGCTCACACCACCCTGTACCCCTCCCTCCCTCTCCCTGCTCACACCCCTGTACCCCTCCCTGTCCCTGCTCACACCACCCTGTAACCCACCCTCCCTCTCCCTGCTCACACCACCCTGTAACCCTCCCTCCCTGTCCCTGCTCACACCACCCTGTAGTCCTCCCTCCCTCTCCCTGCTCACACCCCCCTGTACCCCTCCCTCCCTCTCCCTGCTCACACCCCCTGTACCCCTCCCTCTCCCTGCTCACACCCCCTGTACCCCTCCCTCCCTCTCCCTGCTCCCCCCCGTACCCCTCCCTCCCTCTCCCTGCTTACACCCCCTGTACCCCTCCCTCCCTCTCCCTGCTCACAGGCCCTGTACCCCTCCCTCTTTCTCCCTGCTCACACCCCCTGCACCCCTCCCTCCCTCTCCCTGCTCACAGCCCCCTGTACCCCTCCCTCCCTCTCCCTGCTCACACCCCGTGTACCCCTCCCTCCCTGTCCCTGCTCAGTCCTGTTACACTACTGAGGGTCCCCACCTGCTGCAGAGCTGAACTCTGAGCCACCTGAGTCCCTCTGGCCAAGGGGCCTGGGGTAAGCAGCACAAGATTATCAGGTAGAGGGCAGCCCCCAGGGTGGGCACTGGGTGTTCAGGGCCCTTTGGTCTAGTGGGTAGTGACCCCAGGCATCAGCCCTGACTTCACATCAAAACTGAGATTCAGAAGTGAGGCCACCTCAGCATGAGGGGAGGGTCCTCATGGTCCTCTGCACAGGGGGCTTGTGCAGCACCCCGAGGTGGGATGTCCACATGTGGCAATGGGCAGGACCCCAAAGACACCAGCTCCTCCACGGTCATTCGTCCAGACCCTGTCACACAGCTCCTGTGACCGCTGCAGCAGGGTCCGTCTGCCTTCATGAGACCCACACAGCAGAGGGCCTGCTGGAGCCAGTGACCACCAACCTGGGGCCTTAAGTGGAAATGCATCTTCCACGGGGCTCCTCCTCTGAGGCTGTCCCCTCTTCTGTTTTAAGGACACGGCCATTGCATGAGGGCCATCTGACCCAGGGGAGCCCATCTCAGGACCCTTCACTAACGACTTCTGCAAAGACCCTGTTTCCACACAAGGTCCCACTCACAGGTTCTGGGGTCAAGATGTGGACAGGACCTGCCTCTTACAATGGTGTCCAGCTCCCTCTACAGGCTCCAGGGAGGCTCCTTCTGCCTCTCCAGCTCCTGGGGCTCCAGGTGGCCCTGGGCTGGTGGCCCCTCGCTCCAGTCTCTTCCTCCATCTCCATGTGGCTCCTCCTCTGTGTCTGTGTCCCCCCTTTCTCTCTTGGGAGCACAGTGGCATTGCATGAGGGCCCCGTGTCCAGGAGGAGCTCATTTCGAGACCCTTCACCTGTTACACCTGCACAGGTGGCAGGCAGCCTGGGGAGCCAACAGGGCCCTTCCCAGGGCTTGAGGACCTGAGTAGGGCTGAGTCCTTCCCACGTGGGCCAGGAAAAGGGGAATTGAGTCTTAGCTGGGTTTGTGGGCCAGGTACCTTTGTTGCTAGGGCAAGTCTAAGTTCTGAATGGAGAGTCCACAGACAGGGCTGGAGGTGGGGGCCTCCTCCACTGGGCAGCCTTGAATACAGGTGTCCCCAAAGGGAAGTGCCTTGTCTACTGTCTGGGGTGTGCACACATGTGCTCCTCCTGGTCACTCTCATGGGAAGCCAAGGTCACTGAGGAGGATGAGGTGTCCAGTGTGTATACTGCAGAGGATACTGTGTCCCAAGTGTGGGCTGGAGGAGGACACTGTGTCCCCAGTGTAGACAGGAGGAGGACACTGTGTCCCAAGTGTAGGCTGGAGGAGGACCCTGTGTCTGACTGTAGGCTGGAGGAGGACACTGTGTCCCCAGTGTAGGCTGGAGGAGGACACTGTGTCCCAAGTGTAGGCTGGAGGAGGACCCTGTGTCTGACTGTAGGGTGGAGGAGGACACTGTGTTCCCAGTGTAGGCTGGAGGAGGACACTGTGTCCCAAGTGTAGGCTCGAGGAGGACCCTGTGTCTGACTGTAGGCTGGAGGAGGACACTGTGTCCCCAGTGTGGGCTGGAGGAGGACACTGTGTTCCGAGTGTAGATTGGAGGAGGACACCGTGTTGCGAGTATAGACTGGAGGAGGACACTGTGTCCGAATGTAGGCTGGAGGAGGACACTGTGTCCGAGTGTAGGCTGGAGGAGGACACTGTGTTCGAGTGTAGGCTGGAGGAGGACCCTGTGTCTGACTGTAGGCTGGAGGAGGACACTGTTTCCCAAGTGTAGGCTGGAGGAGGACCCTGTGTCTGACTGTAGGCTGGAGGAGGACCCTGTGTCTGACTGTAGGCTGGAGGAGGACACTGTGTCCCAAGTGTAGGCTGGAGGAGGACCCTGTGTCTGACTGTAGGCTGGAGGAGGACACTGTGTCCCCAGTGTAGGCTGGAGGAGGACACTGTGTCCGAATGTAGGCTGGAGGAGGACACTGTGTCAGAATGTAGGCTGGAGGAGGACCCTGTGTCCGCAGTGTAGACTGGAGAAGGACACTGTGTCCTGAGTGTAGACTGGAGGAGGACCCTGTGTCCGCAGTGTAGACTGGAGGAGGATGGTGTGTCCCGAGTGCCGACTGGGGGAGGACGCAGTGTCCTGGGTACATTCAAGACCCCATCCGTGCCAGGACTCTTCAGGCTCTGTGCCCTGGACTCCATCAGATCTGAGGGGTGTCGGGCTGGGTACTTCTGCAGGGAGTCTTCCTGAGGGACACAGGCTCCCACGTGTCCTCTTCCCACACTGACCACAGAAGTGAAAGTGGTGTTCCTCTGGCTGTTCTCAGGCTACACCTGACCTGGGCCGACCCTAGGAGGTCCCAGGTGAAGGCCGGACCCACGCCCCAGGCCTCCACCACGCCCTACTGCCCCGCCCCAGGCCCTCCCCCGCCGTGCCTGCCCCGCCCTGGGCTCTGCCCTTCCCGCCCTGGGCTCCGCTTCCCTCCCGGCCACTCCGGATCCCAGCGTCCTCCAGGGCCTCCCTCCTCCAAGCCTGCGCCGCCCCCACTCCCCGCAGGACCCAGAGCACCTCCCACCGCCCCGCTCCCCTCCCTGCCTGCCGACCGCCGCCGCCGGCCCGTCCACCGCCACTGGCCCTCCCGGTGCCCTCTGTGTGGCCCCCTGCGGTCCGCTCAGGACCTGGACACTCTGCGCCGCCCCTGAACCCATTCTTTGGCCCTCAACTACTCCCTGCCAACATCGGTTCTTTGGGTCCCCCTTTTCCACTCTGCCCTGGACCCTCGGCCCTTTCCGTAAACACTTGGCCCATCCGAGGTCACTTGGCTCCCTTCATCTCTCTTCATCAAGACTGGGCACTTCAGCCGCCCTCGGCTCTTCGTTGTCTCTCGGGTTTCTTCGAACACACTCGGCCCTTCCAGGGCCTGGGCTCTCTTCAGTGCTGTACCCTTTGGCCACCTCGGCCCTTCCTGTCCTTCCTGGACACGCCCCAAATCCCGCTCTTGGTGTCCATCCTCTGTCCACCTGGTGTGCATTTCAGACCCCGGAATCCCCAGCTTTTCACTACTCCTTTTGTTCTGGGCCTCAGCTGAAATCACACCTTCTGGAGCGGTCTCCTCTGATCATGTGGCTGTCTGTCTCTGCTTGCCTGCGACACTTAGGTGCAGGAAGCCCTGCAGCCATCCAGCAGGTCCCTGTGAACCCAAATGTAGCCAGAGCCACCCTTGATAACTGGTCACCAGATACCGGATCTCATGCCTCAACCTCCCCCTCCCGGGTGATGTCCCATCACCCTGTATCTGACCACCTTCCTCCCCTCCCCCTCCCCGGATGATGTCCCATCACCCTGTATCTGACAAACTTCCTCCCCCTACCCCTCCCTGGGTGATGTCCCATCACACCTTATCTGACCACCTTCCTCCCCTCCCTGTCCCCAGATGAGGTCCCATCACCCTGTATCTGACAAACTTCTTCCCCCTGCCCCTCCCTGGGTGGTATCCCACCACCCCTTTTCTGACCACCTTCCTCCCCTCCCCCTCCCCTGGTGATGTCCCTTGTGAAACTGATGTGACTCCATTTTTGAGAAACCAGCCTCTACCTCAGAGCAAAGCCTGTGCAAGACTTGTCCTTGGAATAACCCACAGAGCACTCCTAGGCACATACCCACCCTGCTGAGTTGTTTGTCTGTAAATAACAGGAGAGGTCTGCAGCACCAGGTGTCCCTGACTCAGGCTAGGTGAGGACCCATAGCAATCCCCTAGCAACCTCCAATCAGCATGAGACAGGGAAATACCCGGGATGCCAGATGACCCCCAAGTACTTTGTTGTGGTTGACAACATATTGGGAAACCATGTAGTTTAGCACATCCACCCCTCATGGCCTAAACCAATCAGTTCAAAGGAATCCCCCTGTTGTACTAACCAATCACCTACCCAACTCATTGCCGCCAGTGAATGTGCTGAGCCCTCCTGAGGGCAGTGGGAACAGGTTTTATCCAGTAACAGCTGAGAGTGGAGAAAGGGCGGAGCTTTACCAGGAACCTAGGGGTGGGCACCTCTGAGCATGAGCAGGGTCCTGCAGGGCGTGGTCATCAGGGGCCATAGCCATGGGGTGTGGCCATCCAGTCTCGTGCCTATGGGGGGCGTGGTCATCAGGGGTGGGGCCTCGTCGCCATCTTTGACGCCAGTCCACCTCCTTCAGGGTGAGAGGTGAGCTTTCTCCTCAGGGCCCAGACAGCAGAGCCTGGCTCCTGGAAACTGTGGGTGCCCCTCAGGGAGGGCCCGAGCCCCCTTTTCCTCACAGCTACCTCAGGTGAATGCCTGGTTCGGGGACACTATGGGTCACGTCCCTAGGAATGCCTGGAGCTCCTTTCTTAGAGCTGCCTCAGGTGGGCGCCTGGCTTGGGGGCACTGTGTCTGTAGGGACGCCCGGAGCTCCCTTCTCCTTATAGCAGCCTGAGGGTGATGTCTAGCTTGGGGACACTGCCGGTCATGTCTCTAGGGATGTCCGGAACTCCCTTCTCCTCAGAGCTACCTCAGGGAGCCACCTGGCTTGGGGACCCTCATGGGCCATGTCTCTAGAGACAGCTGCAGCGCCCTAGTCCTCAGAGCTACCTCCGGTGAATGCCTGGCTTGGGGACACTGCGTCATGTCTCTAGGGATGCCTGGAGCTCTCTTGTTCTGAGTTGCCTGAGGGAGATGCACTAGAAGCTTCTGGAATGACCCGCAGCAGGTGTGGGAAATGTGGTATTGGTGAGGAGAGAGCCCCACCTTGGGACTGAGGGCTGAGGAGAGCCTGGCTGTGCGCCCTGCTCCTTCACTATTTCATTCAGGCTGGCTCTGCAGCAGGTCTAGGTTGTGACCCTCATCGTCTGTTTAAAAATAATTTACATTAGGTATATATTGCCATAAGTTAAAATAAAATTTAGTTGTAGTTGGACCTAATACCTTTTTTTAATTTATTAAATTTTCATATGGTGCTGAGGATTGAACCCAGTGCCTTGCATGTGCTTGGCGACTGCTCTACCACGGAGCCCCAGCCCCTCATCATCTTCCTACAGTTACCCCAGGTTTTTCCTGGAGAACCTGGGTGGGATGAAGGAGGAATGATGAACGAGGGTTCTAAGCCCAGGAGAGACTCCATTACTTGTGTTCCTTATTGCTTATTTTTTCAAATATTATTTTAGTTGTCAATGGATTGTGTTTTATTTATTGATAGTGAGAATCAAACCCAGTGCATCGCACATCCTGGCAAGTGCTCTGCTACCGAGCCACAACCCCAGCCCTCCTTATTGTTTTAATGGTGTCAAAGTAGTAGAAAATAACACGGAAATATGGAAGAGCACATGTGTTAACAGCCCACTACTTTATTTTAGTTTAGTATGTTATTTGTAACAAATTTATTTATTAAAAATGTATTTCAGGGCTGGGGCTGAAGCTTCCTGGTAGAGTGCTTGCCTAGCATGTGTGAGGCCCTGGGTTTGATCCTCAGCACCACAAATAAATAAATAAGATACAGGTGTTTGTCTGATCTACATCTAAAAATATTAAGAAAGTTTATTCCATGTACTAAACTCATGAACCACATTTCATGGAACTAAACTCATGAAACTAAACTCATGAACCACATTTTTCTTTGGTTGAGAGAATTCCAGTTTAATTGTCAGTATATGTGCATCTTCCCTCTTTTGAAAATTTTTTAAAATATTTTTTTAGTTGTAGCTAGACACAGTACCTTTATTTATTTATTTTTATGTGGTGCTGAGGATCAAATCCAGGGCATTACATGTGCTAGGTGAGTGCTGTACCACTGAGCCACAACCCCAGCCCTGGTGCATTTTACTTATCCATAATAGTGGGGTCCATTTTGATGTATGCGGACATGCATGGTGTATAATTTGTTCAGTTTCACCCTAGTATTTCCATGTACCCTCCACCTCCGTCCTCCTGCTCCCCTTTCTCTACTGGTCTTTCTTCTATTTATTTATTGTTTTGTTAAACTGGTGGTTTGTAGACAGACATGGAGGGGGATTCACCGTGGTGTAATCGTATATGTACTTAGATCGTTTGGTCAGTTTCATTCTGCAGTTCCTCCCTTTTCCCATCCCTCCTCTCTCCCCCTATATCCCCTTCTATTCCACTGACCTCCCTTCTATCTTTATGGGATCTCCCCATTTTATGTTTCCTTATTTACCTCTAGTTTCTGTGTATAAGATGAAACATTTGACCTTGGCTTTCAGAGTCTGGCTTATTTCAGTTAGCATGATGTTCTCCAGTTCCACTCATTTACCAGCAGATGCAGTAATTTCATTCTCCTTTATGGCTGAGTAAAACTCTGATGTGTGTATTTGCCATGCTTTCTTTATCTGCTCATCTGTTGACAGACACCTGGGAAGGTTTCATAGCTTGGCTACTGAGAATTGTGCTGGCTTAAACATTGATATGGCTGTATTCCTATAGCATGCTGATTTTTGTTCTTTTAGGTAAATACCAAAAAAAAAAAAAAAAAAAAAAAAGGGTGGGAGGAACAGCTGGATCATGTGATGGCTTCATTTCTAGTTTCTTGAGGAATCTCTGTACTGCTGTCCATAGTGGTTTGTTGCACTCGTCTGCACAAACAACAGGTGAGTGTACCTTTCTCCATATCCTCACCAGAGTTTGTTGGTTTTTGTATTCCTGATGTTTGCCCTTCTAACTGGAGATGAAATCTTAATGTACATGTGATTTGCATTTCTCTGATTGCCAGGGATGTTGAACCTTTTTTTCCCCATGTTTTTGGCCATTTGTATTTCTCCTTTTGAGAAATGTCTGCTTAGTTCTTTCACCCATTTTTGTATTGAGCTATTCATTTTTCTGTTGTTACATGTTTTGAGTTATTTATATTTCTGGATATTAATCCCTTATTGGAAAAGTAGATGGAAAAGACTTTCTCCCATTCTGAGGGGCTCTCTTCATGATCCTATTTCCTTTACAGGGCAGAGCATTTTAATTTGAAGGCATCCCACTTATTGAGTCTTGGTTTTATTTTTTGACCTTTATGGGTCTTGTTGAGGAAGTCAGTGCCTGCACCAAGAGTCAGGTGTTTATGAGCCCAATCTAGCTTTTCTACTGGCTTACATCTTCAAATTAGAAATCATTTATCTTGAATTGATTGATCTATAATAAATAGCATCTTACATTTTAGTTTTCAAGTGCTCTACAGCTTCTGCCAAAATAATTCATTGTCCATGAATGTGGTAATGCATTTAAATGATGATAAGATGAATGTAGAATAAAAGGAACTTGGCTTTATAATAACAGTTAAGAAGAGGGATACACTGTTATTATAAAGCCACATCCCAGCACCACACACACACACACACACACACACACACACACACACACACATATTTTTACATACACACACAATGTCATTTGGCAGAATTCAAGAATCAGAGGTATCCAGAGATATGTTTAAAAACATTATGTATTTATATATATACACCACAATATCTCTTCCAGATTTCGATGAAAATTTTCTAAGAAAACATTTCAATGTCAAGTATTATATTGCATGATTCTTTTTTTAAACCTTTATTTTATTTATTTTTATGTGCTTTTGAGGATCTGAGTCAGGGCCTCACACATCCTAGGTGAGTGCTCTACTGCTGAGCCACAACCCCAGTCCCCTGCATGATTCTTAAAACCACTGTAGATGAAGTTTCCTAAGGACTCAAGTTATTACAGTGTGTAAGAGACAAGTCAATAGCTGAGTTTTGTAATTAAGAAATATTTTTACTAAAAATAAATTTTTTAAATAGACATTTTGTTTTCTACTTTTCAATTTAGAAAGCATATCACTACGTCTTGTTAAAGTTCTACATTTGTTTGTTTATTTTTATGTGGTCCTGAGAATTGATGCCAGTGCCTCACACATGCTAGGCTCTACTACTGAGCCATAAACCCCAGCCCAACCCTCCTCCTCTTTAAGACCCTGCCTCTTCTCCAGACCCCACCCATCTTCCAGGCCCCCTCCTCCTCCTCCTGACCTTCCCTCCCCTTCCTTCAGACTCTGCCCCTGCTAGTCTAGGATGAGTAGCTCCCTGGCTGATGTGCTAATTGGCAGTATATTTGTAATGGTGCACAAATAACGTCCGTTGTATAAACACTGACATCCTGCATTGGATGAATTATCTTGACTATATCAGGATTTGATATACCATAAAATAAATTTAGAAAAGTCACCTTTTTTCTCTCTCTTTTTGTTTATAGATAATGAACATTTGAAATAAAATCAGAATTTGTTAAAGGGCAGATGACAGTCAGCCTTGAGCCCTGATGATCCCAGGATCCCATCCTGTGGGAGAAGTCTAATACCAGCCCAAGGTTCTGTATGCTAATTGATTCATTTATTTTTCTTATTTTAGAGTTATTTTTCTATGTAATTCCTCATTGCCTCCAGCTCTGTGCAGTAGGGTTTTTCTATTCAATTTTTAACCAATGTTCTTTAAGTTTTCTGCATAATTTTAAAAATATTTTTTAGTTGTCAGTGGATCTTTTTATTTTATTTACTTATTTTGTTTATATGTGGTGCTGAGGATTGAACCCAGGGCCTAACACTTGCCAGGCACTCTGCCTTTGCACTACAACTCTAGCCCTTTATAGAATTTTTAATTCTGTGGACTTCTATTTTTTATAAGGAATATTTTAAAAATTACTTTTACCTTACTTTGTTTTTGATTGAGAGAATTGTTTTGTTTGAGAGAATTTTCTTGTTTGGAAATGCTCATAATCAAATTATTTTAATTAATTTCCATTTATTAAGGTATCTTTGGAGACTGGGTGTGCAGCTCAATGGCAGATCACTTGCCTGGCATGTGAGAGGCCATGGAGTCCATCCCAGAAGATGTCTTTGACAGGACTCAAGCATTAGAGGTATGCTTTAAAAGGATCATGTATTGGGGCTGGGGTTGTGGCTCAGTGGTAGAGCACTCACCTACCACATGGGAGGAGCTGGGTTGGATCCTCAGCACCACATAAAATAAGTAAATAAAACAAAGGTATTGTGTTCAACTACAACTAAAAATAAATATTTTTTTTAAAAGATCATGTGTTTACACATATACACATATACCACAGTGCCTCTCCCAAATTCATATGAAATTATTCTAAGAAAATTTCAAATCAGTTTTAAAAGAGAAGAGGGATGATGATATTTTTAATGTCAACTGTTGATATTTTATGATATTTAACACTACTATAGATGAAATCTCCTAGGGTGCAAATCATTACAAAATGTAAGAGACCAGTCAGTAGCTGCTTTTTTGTAATTCAGATACATTTACTAAAAATAAGCTTTTTTTAAAAAAAGATATTTTCTTCTTTTCAAATTTAGAAAGCATGTCCATATGTCCTATTAAAGTTCTACATTCATCAGTAAGTTCTCTTATTCCTTGCATACAAAGGGTTGGGTCTTCTAATGAGCATGATACTTTATGTTGTCAGGAATTCTTGTGGGAGAACCCTTTAAGAATTTTGCCTCTTCTATTCAAAATATCATTTAAAAATGTATCAATTTGCTTTTGATTTCATAAATTTGTCTTTCTTTTGAAATTAGGTATTTATTACTATTTAATAGTTTTAATGTATTTATTAGTATTTAAGGTTATTTCATGTGGGAAATGCCATGATTACATTTTATCCTAGTGTTGTGCTTATAAGGTGACCTTCAGAATGCAGTTGAGTATCTCTCTCATATTTGTTGGATTGATTAGAAAAGTACATGCACTTCTGATCATATTCAAATGGTTATATTTGAATTATTAGAAGCAGAAATCAGACATGTTAGTATTGTGAGCTGAACAAAGTGCAGGTTTACTTTAATCATTTTGAGGAGGTTGACATAATGGCTTCTGTCCTGTTCTGTACCTGCCATAGTTGACTAGTTGACTGTTATCAGATGTCTCACCTGGAGAAGTTTTTTTTTTTTTTTGGGGGGGGCACTGGGAATCAAACCCAGGGCCTTGCATGTGCTATGCAAGCCCTGAGCTACATATGTCCCCAGTCCTTGTTACAATTTCATTTTGAGACAGGGTCTAGCTGAATTGCTAATGTCAGCCTCAAATTTGTGATCCTTCTGCTTTATCCTCCCAAATAGCTGAGATGAGTGGCTTGTGTCATTTTTCTTATCAACAGTCAATAAAGCCTTTTTGTTGTTTTGATGGTAAGCTTAATGTGAACCTGCTTTATGATGTGACACCACTGTTCTTGATGGTCTAGCATTGCAATACACTATAAGGAGAGTATTTTGATTCTGAGTCTCAAGTGTTTTAGGCCCAACAAGTTTTCTTAAGAGGAATGATTATTCATTTTCTATTTGATTACACAAATAAGACACAAATTCTTTTTTTTCCTTTTGTAGTTCTGGAGGTTGGTCCTAGGGCTTCCTGCATGCTAGGAAATCTTTCTATCACTGAGCTACATCTTCAGCCCCATAGATCCTTTAGTTGTCATGAGCTTCATGATGAGCTAGTGACAATAAAATTACTTAGAATTTCAACTAGATTTAGACTCATGCAAGAGTTTGGGCATCCATAGCTCCTTGTGATTTCTAAAAGGTAGAGTGTTTTCCCACAACACAGCAGCATCTATTATCACTCCTGGACTGAGTTGACACGTCTGTTTCTCTTGGCTCACCACTTCCTGCAGAGGTCTTGGAGGAGATGATTATTTCTTTGACTATTTGTCCCAGTGACAAATATTTGATTATATTGCTGCTAAAAGGTCTGCATAGAAATAAAATAGAGACAAGGATTCTTTGGGGTAAGTCATTCAGTCACAGTGAGTCAATTAGTATTAGAACTTTTTTAAAATAAAGTCACTCTTTAGGGAAAGTTAAGCCATGAGTTGAAATAGAATCTCTAAAATGTCATTTTTTTCCCCTGTAGTGATCAAGTTTTAAGAAGACAAACCTAGAACTTAGTGACATGTTAAAAATATAATAAGTTATCATATGTTATTACTTCAACATGAAATATGTAAAAGAGGCACATACTTTGAATTTTATATTAGTTTGAACTATTTGATTTTTGTGTTATAAATGTTCCTAATAAAATACAGAACTAGCTAAGAATTTCAGTTACCAGTAATTAACTGTATAAATAATTAAACAAGTAGGTGTTTGAGGAAATATAACCATGTCCTAAGGTTTTACTTTAGAGTAGTTTAATCTTTTTTTTTTTTTTTTTTTTTTTTTTTGTGTGTGTGTGGGTGTACTGGGGATTGAATCCAGGGGCACTTAATCACTGAGCCACATCCCCAGCCCTTTTTTGTATTTTATTTAGAGGCAGGGTCTCAAAAGAGTTCCTGTGGCTGCTCATCATCCTCATGGTTGATACTACACTTTAGTAAAGACCTTAGCAGCTTAATAGTTGTGCAGTGTACGTTGGGGTCTTAGTTTTATGCTTTCCTCATGACAGGTGATACTAAGAGTCATTTCTATGCTTCTTTGCCATCTTGTATCTTTCTTGTGCTTTGTCTGTTCAGATCTTTACCCATTATGTTGGGTTATTGTTGAGTGTCTTACTATATTTTGTACACAAGTTTGTTTTAGATATATACTTTCCAAAGTTTCCCCCAGTCTTTGACTTGTCTTTTTATCGCCTAAATATGATTTTTTTTTTTTTTTTTTTACAGAGCAGTTTAATACAGTCCACATTATCAGGTTTTTCTTTCATGGATTTCTTGTTGTTATTGTTTGTTTGGTAGCGGGGATTGAACCCAGGGGTGCTTAACCACTGAGCCACATCCCCAGCTTTCATGGATTTTTTTTGGAGGGGGTTGTATTCATGAAACATGTGGTCATGCATATCTTCTAGAGTTTTACAGTTTCCCATTTTAAATGCAAGTCTAGAGAGTATTTTGGTAGGTTCTGGTGTCCATATGTGTGGCTTCTTGAAGTGTGTCCTTTTGCAGTCAGTGCTGTCTAGTCTAGGTTTAAAAACAGTTTGTTGGGAATTTCTGGAATGCACTGAATCTTCAGGTCAGGTTTGAGATAATTTCATCTTAATTATATTGAGAGCTGAACAAAGTATATCTGCATTTATTTATATTTCATTTGATTTCTTTCTAAACATTTCAAGATTTTCTGAAAGAATGATTGTACTTTAAGAGTTACATGAAAGTGCTTCAGATTTGGGGTCTCTATTTTAAATATTAATGTTTTAAAAATTTTCTTATTCCAGTTTATAAATTTCACTGTTTCCTCTACATGATTGCTGAATTCAATGAAATTTTATCTATGGGCCATGTATTTTGCTGCTTGCTATCTCCATCCATTCTGATCAAGACATAGGATGGTAGGCTCTATTTCTTTCTTTTTTTTTTTTTTAAAGAGAGTGAGAGAGGGGAGAGAGAGAGAGAGAGAGAGAGAGAGAGAGAGAGAGAGAATTTTAATATTTATTTTTCAGTTATCGGCGGACACAACATCTTTGTTTTGTATGTGGTGCTGAGGTTCGAACCCGGGCCGCACGCATACCAGGCGAGCACGCCACCGCTTGAGCCACATCCCCAGCCCCTCTATTTCTGTTTGCTTTCCAAAATCATGACCTGGAATAGTCACAACTATAAATTTTAGAGCTTCACTGTGCCTAGCACAAGGGGGTGCAGCTCTGAACAGTGAACACCCACCATCCTGCACTGTCTACAGTGGCCAGCAGGGGGCACTCAGAACAACTTTCTTTGATCAACTGCTTTTGGGGGCTGTGTTCTGTGCCCTAATCAAACTTCCTTCTCCTGGGGACCCACCTGAGAGATGCCACATCTAGGGACTCCTAGGGGCTCTATCTAAGGTGTAGACCTTTTTTTTTTTTTTTTTTTAATCCTGGGGACACATCTAGAAAGATACCAAGGCCTGGGGATGCCTGGTGGATATATCTATGGTGAGGACCAGAGCTTCCTTCTCCTTGGCACCTACCCATGGAGACTCCACTGTGGATTCAGAATGACTGAGGTCCATGTGAGGAAAACATGAGGAAGAAGCTTCCTGTGCACTGCCTGGTGTGCTGAGAAGGAAGTTCTGCCATGTTCTTTACTTTCTCAGGTAATATTTTAGCAGAACTTATTTTACAACAGTATTTCTTTTTTTTAATATTTATTTTTTAGTTTTTGGTGGCAAAACATCTTTATTTTTATGTGGTGCTGAGGATCAAACCCAGCGCCCCCCGCATGCCAGGCGAGCACACTACCACTTGAGCCACATTCCCAGCCCCACAACAACAACAGTATTTCTTACTGAGGCTTTGGCTGCTCATTATCATGGTATGTCAATGTATTTTGTGTGGCTTGAGTGTCTAAGGACACAAATGCCCCCTCAAGGTGGTGCAGGGGGGGCCCAGTGCCTGGAGTCTTACTGGGGCCTGAGGGTAAGGGCTCATGAAAATGTAGTAAGAAGCCCTCAGGAGCCTCTAGGGTGAGAGGTGTAAAGATTACAATGGATTGCACTACCCTGAATCCTGGGTAACTGCAGTATCCTCATTGCAGTTACCAGAGCCTTCTGCAGTGAGGGCAGCATGGGTCAAATGACAAACTGTACTACCCATAATTCTTGGGGACCTGCAGCTTGCAGAGAGACCTGTGCACAGAGGCCTTTACTGACAAAAAAATTAAAATATGGTACCAATTACTTTTGGGTGCCTGCTCTGCCCAGGAGCTTCTGGGGTGAGAATTGCAAGGGGAGAATACCAGACTTCAATGCTCAGAACCTCTGGGATGCCTACATACCCTGTAACCCTGTAAGTCCCAGAGGTTTCTTTGGTGATGGTTGCATTGGTAGAACACACTAGCTAGAATCTCCAGGGTACCAGGGAAAGTATGGGGTCTTTAGCTTCTGCGATCCTCAGCAGGACTGTGCAGGCAAACCCTAGATTGCATTATCCAAAACTCTCAGGGACTGCGGCTCCCAGAATCCTCTGTGGTGAGTGAGCAAACCAATGAACTGCATTACCCACAATCCTAAGGGGGAATTTGAGTTTCAGAATTTTCTGCAGTGAGTAGGAAAAACACAGGACTATATTACCCACAAATCTTGGTGCCAGCAGCTCTCAGGATCCTCTGTTGTGAGGACTGTTGGACTGAGAGATTAACTACAGTATCCAGAATCCTTGGTGGGGTGTGTTGCCCAGGTGACAACTCCCAGAGGCCAACCAAGTGAGAGCTGTGCATTATTGCAGGTCAGACTATACTACGTACAATTTCTGAGGACACACTGGTGAATGTGCTGTCTGCAATTCCAGGAGGTTTCCACAGTGAAGTCTTCAGTACCAAGGCAAGCATGTAGCCTTCAGTTCTCATGGCCCTTGCAGTAGGGGCCTGCCAGAAAAACACTGGATTAACTTATCCAGAATCCTCAGGGGGAATTGCAATTCCCAAGATCTGCTATAGTGAGGGCTGCAGGGTAGGGAGCTGAACTACACTACCTAGAATTCTTGGAGGTGCCCGGTGTCCATGTGGCCTGGAACTCTCAGAGGTTTCCACAGTGAGGGCTATGGAGGCAGAAGGCAAGACTATGCTTCCCAGAATCCCTGGAGGCCTACAGCTCCCAGACACCTACCTTTTGAGTATTGCCGGGGCAAGCTTTGTATTGCACTACACAGACTCCCAGGGGTTTCTAGGCAGGCTTGTGCTACACAGATCCCAGAGCTTTGATGGTGAAGTCCACTTAGGTAGGATGGACTGCACAACCCAGAATAATCAATGGCCCACAGCTCTCAGAGACCTCTGTGGTCAGGACTGACTGAGTAGAACTGACTACAATACTCAGAATTCCTGGGGGCTCTGAGCTCTAAGTAGTCACTGTACAGTTAAACAGCACAAGGCTATAATACCCATAATCCTTGGGGGCTTGCAGCTCCCAGAATCCACTGTAGTGATGGTTGCATTTGCAGAACACCAGACTACACTGTCCAGAATCCCTAGGGTTGCCTGAGTGACTGTGTACCTGCAATTTCTAGAGACCTCTGTGGGGGTGGGGGGCTGCATTGTAGAAGACTACATTACACTGCCCAGAATCCTGGGTGGGTGTATGAGGGTGAATGTGCTACTTGAAGCCCCCATAGGCTTCTGGAGTGAGTGCTGAATGGGCAGAATGCCAGACTACACTGTTCAGAATCACTAGGAGTGCCTGAGTAGCCTGAAACTCACAGAGACCTCTGCAGCTGGGCTACATTATGGAATACAAGACTGCACTACCCAGAATCCTGGGGTATGAGAGTAAATGTGCTACTTGCAGCCCCTAGGCTTCTGGGGTGAGGGCTGCATGGGTAGAACACCAGAGTCCACTGTTAGAGTCCTCCAGGGTGCCTGGGCCAGCACATGGCACACAGCTTCCATGGTCCTGAAGGGCAAAGACTGTGTGAGCAGAGTACCAGACTACACTGTCTAGAATCCCTGAGAACCCTGAATCTGTGTAACCTGCAGCTCCCAGAGGCATCTATGATGAGAGCTGGACAGGCAGGCAGACTAAATGACCTAGAATGCTCTCAGAGACTACTGGGAATTTGGTCTGAGCTCAGGTTCTTCTACCCTCCTACAGTGGTCATCCTGGGCTGGGAATTAACAGATTTTCTTAAAATTCCTGATTCTAAAATGGGGCAGACCCTGGCTAAGTCATTCTGTCTCAAAGACTACATGTCCCAGAAGCCTTTGTGGTGGTCTCTGCCCTTGGGCGCCTAAGTGAGGGTCTAGACTCCCCGTGGAAGCCTCCCTCTGTGCCTCTGCCCACCTGGCTCAGGCTGCTGCAGCCTTTGGCCTGGTGGAGTGCAGGGAGGGGCCTCCTGGACTCCATTTCTCCTCTCCTGAGATTCCACTCCTCATGGTGCCACAGCCAGACCTACTTACAGCAGTGGCAACAGATTTTATTCAGTAACTGCTGAGGGTGGAAGAAGGTGCTGACATTCACCAGGGAGCCAGGAGAGGCCCCGCCTCTGAGTCGTGAGCAGCTGGTGCACGTGCACGTGGCCAAAGGGGCGTGGTCAAGAAGAGGCAGGGCCTCGCCGCCATCTTTAATGCTGCCTCTGAGAATGAGGAGAGCTGGCTTCCCCCTCAGGACCAACCCGGGAGAGCCCCAGCTCACTGGAGTGTTGGGTCACTCCACAGAGAGGGGCAGAGCTCCCTTCTCAGAGCCGATTGAGAGAGACACTGAGGTTGGGGACCCTCGTGGGTCATGCCTCCAGGGACTCCTGGAGCTCCCTTCTCCTTAGAGCAGCCTCAGCGGACTTTTGGCTTAGAGACTTCGTGAGTCATGGCTCTAGGAATGCCTGGGGTTCCTTTGTCTTCAGATCAGCCTGAGGGGGATGCCTGTCTTTGGGACCCTCATGTGGCATGTTTCTAGGGTTTCCAGGGTTTCCTGAGGGAGATGCCAGGGTTGGGGACCTTCACAGGTCATGTCTCTAAGTAGGCCCGGGGTTCCCTTCTCCTCAGAGCGTCTGGAGGAGACGCCAGTGTGGGGACTCTCTTGGGTCACGCCTCTAGGGATGCCCGGGGTTCCCTTCTCTTCAGAGTGGCTGAGGAAGATTCCTGGTGTGAGGAGCCTCGTGGGTCATGTCTCTAGGGACACCCAGGGTTCCATTCTCCTCAGAGCAGCCTGAGGGAAGTGCCTGGTGTGGGGCAGCCCTATTTTGAATTATAGAGACAGGGTTTCACTGAGTTACTTCATGCTTGCTTTTGCTGAGGCTGGTTTTGAACTCAAGATCCTTGTGCCTCAGCCTTCTGAACCGCTTAGGTTAAAATATATTACTTCTAACAAAGCCAGAATTTATTAAAAAAATACATCCCCTGTATTTTTAATAATGAACCACATTTTTTTTTTAAAGAGAGAGTGGGACAGAGAGAGAGAGAGAGAGAGAGAGAGAGAGAGAATTTTTCAATATTTATTTTCTAGTTTTCGGCGGACACAACATCTTTGCTGAGGATCGAACCCGGGCCGCACGCATGCCAGACGAGCGCGCTACCGCTTGAGCCACATCTCCAGCCCCTGAACCACATTTTTATTCTTTAATCTTTGCTTAGTTTTGCTTAAATTTTTTTTTTAAGTTATAGAAGGGCACAATACATTTATTTTATTTATTTATATGTGGTGCTGAGGATCAAACCCAGTGCCTCACACATGCTGGGCAAGCACTCTACCACTGAGCTACCACTGCCACACATTTTTCTTTTGGTGGAGAGTTTAATTAACAAGAAGCCACCCCTTCAGGACCCTCTTGCTAAGGCTTCCCCCTCCAGACCCTGCCTCTTCTCCAGACCCCACCCATATTCTTCGGCCCTGCCTTGCCTCCTGAACCACCTTCCCCCTCCTTCCTACCCTGCCTCTCCTCTATGTCTTACTCATGTTCTAGGGCCTGTCCCTCTGTCAGGTCCCACCCATCTGCCAAGCCCTGCCCCCTTGTGATTCATTCTCCCCCTCCTTCAGACCCTGCCTCTCCTCCAGACCTTTCCCTTCTTCCTGTCCTGCTCCTCCTGCAGACCTCACCTTCCTCTCTCTCTCTCTTTTTTTTAAAATTTTTGTTTTGCACATGGACACAATGCCTTTATTTTGTTTATTTATTTTTATGTGGTGCTAAGGTTTGAACCCAGTGCCTCACACATGCTAGGCAAGCGCTCTACCACGGAGCCATAACCCCAGCCCAACCCTCCTCCTCTTTAAGACCCTGCCTCTTCTCCAGACCCCATCCATCTTCCAGGCCCCCTCCTCCTCCTGACCTCCCCTCCCCCTCCTCCAGACTCTGTCCCTGCTAGTCTAGGATGAGCAGTTCCCTGGCTGCTGTGCTAATTGGCAGTATATTTGTAATGGTGCACAAATAACATCTGTTGTATAAACACTGACATCCTGCATTGGATGAATTATCTTGACTGTATCAGAATTCAATATACCATAAAATAACTTTAGAAAAGTCACCTTTCTCTCTTTTTCTTTTCTCTATAGATCATGAACATTTGAAATAAAGTCAGAATTTGTTAAAGGGCAGATGACAGTCAGCCTTGAGCCCTGATGATCCCACGATCCCATCCAGTGGGAGAACTCTAATATCAGCCCAAGGTTCTGTATGTTAATTGACTCATTTTCTAATTTTAGAGTTACTTTGTAATGTAATTCCCCATGGCCTCCAGGTCTCCAGTTCTGGGCAGTAGGTTTTTCCAATTCAATTTTTGATTAATATTCTTTCAGTTTTCTACAGAATTTTTAAAATTTTTTTTTTAGTTGTCAGTGGATCTTTTTATTTTATTTATTTATTTTGTTTATTTATATGTGTTGCTGAGGATTAAACCCAGGGCCTGACACATTCCAGGCAAATGTTCTGCCTTTGCACCACAAATCTAGCCCTTTATAGAATTTTTAATTCTGTGGACTTCTATTTTTTATAAGGAATGTTTTAAAAATTACTTTTAGGTTACTTTGATTTTGATTGAGAGAATTGGTTTGAGAGAATTGTATTGTTTGGAAATGCTCATAATCAAATGATTTTAATTAATTTCCACTTATTAAGGTATCTTTGGAGACTGGGTGTGCAGCTCAGTGGCGGAGCACTTGCCTGGCATGTGAGAGGCCATGGAGTCCATCCTAGCACCACACACACAGAAGATGTCTTTGACAGGACTCAAGCATGAGAGGTATGGTTTCAAAAAATCATATATTGGGGCTGGGGTTGTGGCTCAGTAGTAGAGCACTCACCTACCACATGCGAGGCCCTGGGTTCAATCCTCAGCACCACATAAAAATAAGTAAATAAAACAAAGGTATTGTGTCCAACTACAACTAAAAATAAAGATTTTTTAAAAAAGGTCATGTATTTCCACATATACACATATACCACAGTGCGTCTTCCAAATTCATATGAAATTATTCTAAGAAAATTTCAAAACAGTTTTAAAAGAGAAGAGGGATGATGATATTTTTAATGTCAACTATTGATATTTCATGATATTTAAAACTACTATAGATGAAATTTCCTGAGATGCAAATCATTTCAAAATGTAAGAGACAAGTCAGTAGCTGCTTTTTTGTAATTCAGATACATTTACTAAAAATAAGCTTTTTTTAAAAAAAGATATTTTTTCTTCTCTAAAATTTAGAAAGCATGTCCATATGTCCTATTAAAGTTCTACATTCATCAGTAAGTTCTCTTATTCCTTGCATACAAAGGGATGGGCCTTCTAATACGCATGATACTTTATGTTGTCAGGAATTCTTGCGGGAGAACTCTTTAAGTGTTTTGCCTCTGTTCAAAATATTATTTAAAAATGTATCAATTTGCCTTTGATTTCAGATATTTGACTTTCTTTTGAAATTATGTATTAGTAGTTAGAGTTATTTCATGTGGGAAATGCCATGATTACATTTTATCCTAATGTTATCCTAATATTGTGTTAATAATTTCCTAAGCTAGATTATGTTCATTTTTCTTATCAACAGTCAATAAAGCCTTTTTGTAGTTTTGATGGTATTCTTAATGCGAACATGCTTTATGATGTGACACCACTGTTCATGATGGTCTAGGTATGCAATACACTATAAGGAGAGTATTTTGATTTTGAGAGTCTCAAGTGTTTTAGGCCCAACATGTTTTCTTAAGAGAAATGATTATTCATTTTCTATTTGATTACACAAATAAGACACAAATTCTTTTTTTTCCTTTTGTGGTTCTGGGGGTTGGTCCTAGGGCCTCCTGCATGCTAGGAAATCCTTCTACCACTGAGATACATCTTCAGCCCCATAGATCCTTTAGTTGTCATGAGCTTCATGATGAGCTAGAGACAATAAAATTACTTAGAATTTCAACTAGATTTAGACTCATGCAAGAGTTTGGGCATCCATAGCTCCTTGTGATTTCTAAAAGGTAGAGTGTTTTCCCACAATACAGCAGCATCTATTATCACTCCTGGACTGAGTTGACACCTCTGTTTCTCTTGGCTCACCACTTCCTGTAGAGGTCTTGGAGGAGATGACTATTTCTTTGACTATTTGCCCCAGTGACAAATATTTAATTATATTGCTGCTAAAAGGTCTGTATAGAAATAAAATAGAGACAAGGATTCTTTGGGGTAAGTCATTCAGTCACAGTGAGTCAATTTGTATTAGGACAATTTTTTTTTAATAAAGTAACTCTTTAGAGAAAGTTAAACCATGAGTTGAAATAAAATCTCTAAAATGTCATTTTTTCCCCTGTAGTGATCATGTTTTAAGAAGGAAAACCTAGAACCTAGTGACAGCATAAAAATATAATAAGTTAACATGTTATTACTTCAACATGAAATATGTAAAAGAGGCACATACTTTGAATTTTTTAAAAGTTATTTTTTAGTTGTAACTGGACACAATGCCTTAATTTTCATTAATTTATTTTTATGTGGTGCTGAGCCTCAAACCCAGCACCTCACACATGCTAGATGAGTGCTTTACCAGTGAGCTACAACCCCAGCCCACATACTTTGAATTTTATATTAGTTTGAACTATTTGATTTTAATTAACTATATGAATAATTAAATAATTAGGTGTTTGAGAAAATATAACCATGTCCTAAGGTTTTACTTTAGAAGAGTTTAATCTTTTGGGGGGAGGGTCCTGGGTATTGAATCCATGGGCGCTAACCCTAATCCTTTGGCCTTTAATATTAATATTTACCCATACTATTGCATCAAAAAGTGATATAATAACTGCCCTGTGGACTTTAATACTAGTATAAAATCAATACTATAAAATGTAAGTGATTATAAATGCTGCCTTGTGACTTTAAATACTTACATGATATCCAACTATTATAAAATTGATAAAATAGCTTCCCTGTGGCAATTAATACTGATGTAATATCCTTATTCTAGAATCTAAAGCTAATATTGTAGCAGGAAAGTGACATTTAACATCAATGTGGTATCAATACTATAACATGACAAACTAATGTAATAGATTCCCCGTGGAATTCCCCGTGGAATTTAATACTAATATAATATCCTAATACAACATGCAATGTTAGAAGCTTTGTGTAGCTATCAAGAAAGTTTATTGTTTACAGTTACTGTTAGGTGGGCAGGTCCAGGAGCATGGGATCTTGGTGAAACATTTTTATTGTATAACAAGAGTGTTTCTTTATTCCCAGGAGCTGTGTGCCTGCGATCAAGGTCAAAGCCAATAAGACTCTAGCACAAAGCCTTCTAATGCAGGGCATTGCTACAGCAGGTAGGCATCCCGTGTCTTTGCACAGAAGTTTTTCTAGCATCCAGGCATTCCTCATCTTGGCACAGAAACTTCCTAGCCACCAAGCATGCCACATTCATGAAGCCATCAGAGACCCCAGTCCCAAACACAGAACCCTTGTGGGCCAAAGGGAAGCTGTTATATCAGTTTTACATGCTATAATGTGGATATAATATTAGTTTTAAAACTGAAAAGCTGCCTGTGACCTTTTAATACAAACATGTCATCCATACTATGAAATTGTAATGGATATAATAGCTTCCTTGTGTATAACTGTAATGTTATAGCTGCAAAGTGGCTTTTATTATTAACTCAAACTCCATTTTATAACTCCTTAAACTTAGCTTATAACTCCTTAAAAATAGCTTGTTGTGGCATTAATATTAATAAAATAAGTATCATGTGGCTTCTAGTACTAATATAATAGGTAGCCTTCAATATTAATATAATATCCATATTATGAACTCTAAAACAAATATACTAGCTGCCCTGTGACCTTCAATATTAATATATAATCTGTACTAAAGCATATAAAATGAATATAATAGCTGCTTTATGGTCTTTAAGAAGATATCCAAACTATAGCATTTGAAGCTTACATAATTGTTGCCCTGTGCCATTTAATATTAATAGGATATCCATACCAGAACATCGAGAACTAATATATGCCCTCTTACCTTTAATACTAATACAGTCTTCCATTGGTATTAAAGATCACATTATGCGTGTTATATTAATATTGAGGGTCACAGTTCAGCTATTCCATTGGTATTAAATGTGACTGGGTGGGTGTGTATATACTAATATTTATGACCTCTATTACTAACTTAAAATCCAAAATATAGCATCGGAAATGGACATAATAGTTTCCCTATGGCCTTTAATACCAATATAATGTACATATCAGAATATGTGAAACTGATATAATAACTACCCTGTGCCTTTAGTATTAATATAATATCCACACTATATCATTTAAAGCTAATGTAATAGCTGCTCTGTGTTTTCTAATACTAACATTATATTTACATCATATCATCTGAAACCGACATAACCACTGCCTTGTGCCTTGAATAGTAATGCAATCTTCATGCTATAGCCGATAAAATAATGGCTACCCTTCAGCCTTTAATAATCATATGATGTGAGTATACTAGCATCTAAAATTGATAATAGCTGCTCCATGGCCTTTAATATTCATATAGCATCCATACTTGGCTTATGAATCTGAAATAATAGGTGTCCTTTGTTCTTTTAATACAAATACAGAATCCATACTGTAGTATATAAAACTGATATAATAGCTGCTCTGTGGCCTTTATAACTAGTATGATTTCCATACTATTGTATCTAAAATTAATGTAATTGCTGCTCTGAAAAATTTAAGATTAACACAATGTGCAAACGGTAGCATCTAAAACTACTTGCTGTCCTGTGTACTTCAACACCAATATGGTATCCGTATTATAGAATCAGTGATTTTAATAGTTATGTATTCATACTGTAGCAACTAAAGCTGATATAATATCTGCCCTGTGACCTTGAATAATTATGCAATAGCCATACTACCCATACTAAAGTCTCTTAAACTAATATAATGGTGAGTCTCTGGTGTTTAGTACTTGTAAAACATATTTACTTCAGCATGTTAAACTGTTCTAATAGCTGCCTTTTGGCCTTTCATATTAATGTGATATCCATATTACAGTATCTATTGCTAATAAGATAGATGAACTTTAATCTTTTTGTGAAATATATATATATATATATATATATGTACACATACTAACATATAATAAATATAGTAATATATTGATATATTTATTAATATAGAAAAATATATTAATATATTTTATATACTAATTAAAGGTTAATATAATATTAACCTTTTAATGTGAAATATATATATATATTTCAGACTTTGAAACAAATGTAATACCTTCTCTGAGTCCTTTATTGCTAATATCCACACTGTAGCGTCTGACATCTGATATATTAGTCGAACTATAGCCATTAATATTAATATGATATCCATGCTACAGCATCAAAAGTTTTTTAAAAGTTGATTTTGGCCTTCAATACTAACATAATATGTATACTATGGCATCTTAAACTACTATGAGAGCCATCCTGTGGCCTTTACTACTATGTCCATAATATGGTGTCTAAAACTAATGTAATAGCTGCCCTGTGTCCTTTAGTATTAATATAACAATTTCCTACATCAAAACTGGAAGAATAGCTACCCTGAAACTTTAGTATTACTATAATATCCATACTATTGCATCTGAAACTAATACAATATCTGCCCTGTGCACTGTGTACTGTAGCATCTAAAACTGATGTAACACTTTTCCAATTACCTTTGGTATTAATATAACATCCATAATAGTGCATCAGCAACACACTTAGTAGGTGTCCTGTATTTTAATAGTATTATAATCACACTATAGTATCAGAACTGATATTAAGGCTGCTCTGTGATCTTTCATATTAATGTGATAATCAAACACTTGAATTGAAAACCAATACCATAACTATCCTTTAGCTTTTAATCTAATGTGATATACATCATTTAAAATGAAATATCACACTGCTATACTCGCTCATCTGCTGCTCTACTCGTGCACAACAGTACCTCACAAGACTGATACGGTCGTCCTGCTGTCTGTTTTGAGCGCCTCCAACAAGGTGAGTGCAGGCTTCTAACTTGCTGGGTTAGGATTAGAGTTAGGGTTAGGATTAGAGGTTAGAAGTTAGCAGTTAGGGTTGGGGTTGGGGGTTAAGGGTTAGCTGATTATCATTATTAAGAGTTAAGATTATTAAGATTATTATTAAGATTATTAAGATTATTATTAGGGTTAGGGTTAGGGTTAGGGTTAGGGTTAGGGTTAGGGTTAGGGTTAGGGTTAGGGTTAGGGTTAGGGTTAGGGTTAGGGTTAGGGTTAGGGTTAGGGTTAGGGTTAGGGTTAGGGTTAGGGTTAGGGTTAGGGTTAGGGTTAGGGTTAGGGTTAGGGTTAGGGTTAGGGTTAGGGTTAGGGTTAGGGTTAGGGTTAGGGTTAGGGTTAGGGTTAGGGTTAGGGTTAGGGTTAGGGTTAGGGTTAGGGTTTTAGGGTTAGGGTTTTAGGGTTAGGGTTTTAGGGTTAGGGTTTTAGGGTTAGGGTTTTAGGGTTAGGGTTAGGGTTAGGGTTTAGGGTTAGGGTTTTAGGGTTAGGGTTTTAGGGTTAGGGTTTTAGGGTTAGGGTTTTAGGGTTAGGGTTTTAGGGTTAGGGTTAGGGTTAGGGTTAGGGTTAGGGTTAGGGTTAGGGTTAGGGTTAGGGTTAGGGTTAGGGTTAGGGTTAGGGTTAGGGTTAGGGTTAGGGTTAGGGTTAGGGTTAGGGTTAGGGTTAGGGTTAGGGTTAGGGTTAGGGTTAGGGTTAGGGTTAGGGTTAGGGTTAGGGTTAGGGTTAGGGTTAGGGTTAGGGTTAGGGTTAGGGTTAGGGTTAGGGTTAGGGTTAGGGTTAGGGTTAGGGTTAGGGTTAGGGTTAGGGTTAGGGTTAGGGTTAGGGTTAGGGTTAGGGTTAGGGTTAGGGTTAGGGTTAGGGTTAGGGTTAGGGGTTAGGGTTAGGGTTAGGGTTGTTAGGGTTAGGGTTAGGGTTAGGGTTAGGGTTAGGGTTAGGGTTAGGGTTAGGGTTAGGGTTAGGGTTAGGGTTAGGGTTAGGGTTAGGGTTAGGTGGTTAGGGTTAGGGTTAGGGTTAGGGTTAGGGTTAGGGTTAGGGTTAGGGTTAGGGTTGGGTTAGGGTTAGGGTTAGGGTTAGGGTTAGGGTTAGGGTTAGGGTTAGGGTTAGGGTTAGGGTTAGGGTTAGGGTTAGGGTTAGGGTTAGGGTTAGGGTTAGGGTTAGGGTTAGGGTTAGGGTTAGGGTTAGGGTTAGGGTTAGGGTTAGGGTTAGGGTTAGGGTTAGGGTTAGGGTTAGGGTTAGGGTTAGGGTTAGGGTTAGGGTTAGGGTTAGGGTTAGGGTTAGGGTTAGGGTTAGGGTTAGGGTTAGGGTTAGGGTTAGGGTTAGGGTTAGGGTTAGGGTTAGGGTTAGGGTTAGGGTTAGGGTTAGGGTTAGGGTTAGGGTTAGGGTTAGGGTTAGGGTTAGGGTTAGGGTTAGGGTTAGGGTTAGGGTTAGGGTTAGGGTTAGGGTTAGGGTTAGGGTTAGGGTTAGGGTTAGGGTTAGGGTTAGGGTTAGGGTTAGGGTTAGGGTTAGGGTTAGGGTTAGGGTTAGGGTTAGGGTTAGGGTTAGGGTTAGGGTTAGGGTTAGGGTTAGGGTTAGGGTTAGGGTTAGGGTTAGGGTTAGGGTTAGGGTTAGGGTTAGGGTTAGGGTTAGGGTTAGGGTTAGGGTTAGGGTTAGGGTTAGGGTTAGGGTTAGGGTTAGGGTTAGGGTTAGGGTTAGGGTTAGGGTTAGGGTTAGGGTTAGGGTTAGGGTTAGGGTTAGGGTTAGGGTTAGGGTTAGGGTTAGGGTTAGGGTTAGGGTTAGGGTTAGGGTTAGGGTTAGGGTTAGGGTTAGGGTTAGGGTTAGGGTTAGGGTTAGGGTTAGGGTTAGGGTTAGGGTTAGGGTTAGGGTTAGGGTTAGGGTTAGGGTTAGGGTTAGGGTTAGGGTTAGGGTTAGGGTTAGGGTTAGGGTTAGGGTTAGGGTTAGGGTTAGGGTTAGGGTTAGGGTTAGGGTTAGGGTTAGGGTTAGGGTTAGGGTTAGGGTTAGGGTTAGGGTTAGGGTTAGGGTTAGGGTTAGGGTTAGGGTTAGGGTTAGGGTTAGGGTTAGGGTTAGGGTTAGGGTTAGGGTTAGGGTTAGGGTTAGGGTTAGGGTTAGGGTTAGGGTTAGGGTTAGGGTTAGGGTTAGGGTTAGGGTTAGGGTTAGGGTTAGGGTTAGGGTTAGGGTTAGGGTTAGGGTTAGGGTTAGGGTTAGGGTTAGGGTTAGGGTTAGGGTTAGGGTTAGGGTTAGGGTTAGGGTTAGGGTTAGGGTTAGGGTAGGGTTAGGGTTAGGGTTAGGGTTAGGGTTAGGGTTAGGGTTAGGGTTAGGGTTAGGGTTAGGGTTAGGGTTAGGGTTAGGGTTAGGGTTAGGGTTAGGGTTAGGGTTAGGGTTAGGGTTAGGGTTAGGGTTAGGGTTAGGGTTAGGGTTAGGGTTAGGGTTAGGGTTAGGGTTAGGGTTAGGGTTAGGGTTAGGGTTAGGGTTAGGGTTAGGGTTAGGGTTAGGGTTAGGGTTAGGGTTAGGGTTAGGGTTAGGGTTAGGGTTAGGGTTAGGGTTAGGGTTAGGGTTAGGGTTAGGGTTAGGGTTAGGGTTAGGG
>NW_027513700.1:0-81046 GCF_048772815.1 Callospermophilus lateralis
CTGTGGACTAACGCTTCAAAATAGAAGAACAAAATTTGGTGTGTCAAGTGGGATTTGTGTACTGATCATTATCAGCAAGTATCATCAAGATTGGGTGATAAAATATTTGCTGGTATATCGGAAACTCGTTATTTCTTTTAAGCTTGGCAACCCCTTTAAATGAACGTGCTTTTCCTCAGTCTGTGACTAGGCCTACATGAAGAGGAAACAAACCATAGAGACAATACTGAGAACGACTTTATTTTGTCAAATTTCAAAGAGCTACTACAAACCATGTTGGATTGATAGTTCCAAATTCATCTATCTATATAGGAGAGAACAAAGTGAAACCTAAAAATAAAAACTGCTACTGTAAATGAACGCTTCAACCTAGAAGAACAAAATTTGGTGAGCCAAGTGGGATTTGTGTACTGATCATTAACACCACGTATCATCAAGATTGCGTGAAAAAATGTTTGCTGGTATTTCGGAAAATCCTTTTTTCTTAGAAGCTTGGCACCCCTCTCAATGAAAGTGCTTTTCCACAGTCTGTGCCTAGGGATACTTGAAGAGGAAACAATCCATAGAGACAATACTGAGAACTACTTTATTTTGTCAAATTTCAAAGAGCTACTACAAACCATGTTGGATTTAGGGTTCCAAATTCATGTATCTATATAAGAGAGAACAGAGTGAAACGTAAATAAAAAAACTGCTACTGTAGACGAACGCTTCAACCTAGAAGAACAAAATTTGGTGAGAATAGTGGGATTTATGTACTGATCCTTCCCACGAAGTATCATCAAGATTGGGTGAAAAAAATAATTGCTGGTATTACGGAAACTCGCTATTTCTTAGAAGCTTGGGAAACCCTCTCAATGAAAGTGCTTTTCCACAGTCTGTGCCTAGGGCTACTTGAAGAGGAAACGAACAATAGAGACAAAACTGAGAACTCCTTTATTTTTTGAAGTTTCAAAGAGGTACTACAAACCATGTTGAATTTAGAGTTCCAAATTCATCTATCATTATAGGAGAGACATGAGAGAAACCTAAGAATAAAAACTGCTACTGTAAAAGAACGCTTCAAACTGGAAGAACTAAATTTGGTGAGCCAAGTGATATTTGTGTACTTGTCAAGTATCATCAAGACTGGGTGAAAAAATATTTGCTGGTATTTCGGGAACTCGTTATTTCTTAGAAGCCTGGCAACCCCTTTCAATGAACGTGCTCTTCCACAGTTTGTGCCTAGGGCTACTGGAATAGGAAACAAACCATAGAGACAAATCTGAGAACTCCTTAATTTTCTCAAGTTTCAAAGAGCTACTACAAACCATGTTGGATTTAGAATTCCAAATTCATCTATCTATATAGGAGAGAACAGAGTGAAACATAAAAAAAAAATGCTACTGTAAACGAACGCTTCAACCTAGAAGAACAAAATTGGGTGAGCCAAGTGGGATTTGTGTACTTGTCATTACCAAAACGTATCATCAAGATTGGGTGAAACAGTATTTGCTGGTATTTCGGAAACTCGTAATTTCTTGGAACCTTGGCAACTCCTTTCAATGAAAGTGCTTTTTCACAGTCTCTCCTTAGGGCTACTTTAAGAGAAAACAAATCATAGAGACAAAACTGGGAACTACATTTTTTTGTCAAGTTTAAAAGAGCTACTACAAACCATGTTGGATTTAGAGTTCCAAATTCATCTATCTATATAGGAGAGAAGAGAGTGAAACCTAAAAATAAAAACTGCTATGGTAAACGAACGCTTCAACCTAGAAGAACACAGTTTGGTGAGCTAAGTGGGATTTGTGTACTGATCATTAACACCACGTATCATCAAGATTGCGTGAAAAAATTTTTGCAGGTATTTCGGAAACTCGTTATTTCTTAGAAGCTTGGCAACCCCTCTCAATGAAAGTGCTTTTCCACAGTCTGTGCCTAGTGCTACTTGAAGAAGAAACAATCCATAAAGACAAAACTGAAAACTCCTTTATTTTGTCAAGTTTCAAAGAGCTACTACAAACCATGTTGGATTTAGAGTTCCAAATTAATCTATCTATATAGGCGAGAACAGAGGGAAACCTAAAAATATAAACTGCTACTGTAAACGAACGCTTAAAATAGAAGAACAAAATTTGGTGAGCCATGTTGGATTTGTGTACTTCTCATTTCCACCAAGTATCATCAAGATTCTGTGAAAAAATATTTGATGGTATTTCGGAAACCCATAATTTCTTGGAAGATTGGCAACCCCTTTCAATGAAAGTGCTTTTCCACAGTCTCTGCCTGGGCTACTTGAAGAGGAAACAAATCATAGAGACAAAATTGAGAACTCCTTTATTTTGTCAAGTTTCAAAGAGCTACTACAAACCATGTTGGATTTAGAGTTCCAAATTCATCTATCTATATAGGAGAGAACAGAGGGAAACCTAAAAATATAAACTGCTACTGTAGACTAACGCTTCAACCTAGAAGAACAAAATTTGGTGAGTCAAGTGGGATTTGTGTACCGATCATTATCAGCAAGTATCATCAAGTTTGGGTGAAAAAATATTTGCTGGTATTTCGGAAAATCGTTTTTTCTTAGAAGCTTGGCACCCCTCTCAATGAAAGTGCTTTTCCACAGTCTGTGCCTAGGGCTACTTGAAGAGGAAACAATCCATAGAGACAATACTGAGAACTACTTTATTGTGTCAAATTTCAAAGAGCTACTACAAACCATGTTGGATTTAGAGTTCCAAATTCATGTATCTATATAAGAGAGAACAGAGTGAAACGTAAATAAAAAAACTGCTACTGTAGACGAACGCTTCAACCTAGAAGAACAAAATTTGGTGAGAATAGTGGGATTTATGTACTGATCCTTCCCACGAAGTATCATCAAGATTGGGTGAAAAAAATAATTGCTGGTATTACGGAAACTCGCTATTTCTTAGAAGCTTGGGGAACCCTCTCAATGAAATTGCTTTTCCACAGTCTGTGCCTAGGGATACTTGAAGAGGAAACGAACCATAGAGACAAAACTGAGAACTCCTTTATTTTTTGAAGTTTCAAAGAGGTACTACAAACCATGTTGAATTTAGAGTTCCAAATTCATCTATCATTTTAGGAGAGACATGAGAGAAACCTAAGAATAAAAACTGCTACTGTAAACGAACGCTTCAAACTGGAAGAACTAAATTTGGTGAGCCAAGTGATATTTGTGTACTTGTCAAGTATCATCAAGACTGGGTGAAAAAATATTTGCTGGTATTTCGGAAACTCGTTATTTCTTAGAAGCCTGGCAACCCCTTTCAATGAACGTGCTCTTCCACAGTTTGTGCCTAGGGCTACTGAAATAGGAAACAAAGCATAGAGACAAAACTGAGAACTCCTTAATTTTCTCAAGTTTCAAAGAGCTACTACAAACCATGTTGGATTTAGAATTCCAAATTCATCTATCTATATAGGAGAGAACAGAGTGAAACATAAAAATAAAAACTGCTACTGTAAACGAACGCTTCAACCTAGAAGAACAAAATTGGGTGAGCCAAGTGGGATTTGTGTACTTGTCATTACCAAAACGTATCATCAAGATTGGGTGAAACAGTATTTGCTGGTATTTCGGAAACTCGTAATTTCTTGGAACCTTGGCAACTCCTTTCAATGAAAGTGCTTTTTCACAGTCTCTCCTTAGGGCTACTTTAAGAGAAAACAAATCATAGAGACAAAACTGGGAACTACATTTTTTTGTCAAGTTTAAAAGAGCTACTACAAACCATGTTGGATTTAGAGTTCCAAATTCATCTATCTATATAGGAGAGAAGAGAGTGAAACCTAAAAATAAAAACTGCTATGGTAAACGAACGCTTCAACCTAGAAGAACACAGTTTGGTGAGCTAAGTGGGATTTGTGTACTGATCATTAACACCACGTATCATCAAGATTGCGTGAAAAAATTTTTGCAGGTATTTCGGAAACTCGTTATTTCTTAGAAGCTTGGCAACCCCTCTCAATGAAAGTGCTTTTCCACAGTCTGTGCCTAGTGCTACTTGAAGAAGAAACAATCCATAAAGACAAAACTGAAAACTCCTTTATTTTGTCAAGTTTCAAAGAGCTACTACAAACCATGTTGGATTTAGAGTTCCAAATTAATCTATCTATATAGGCGAGAACAGAGGGAAACCTAAAAATATAAACTGCTACTGTAAACGAACGCTTAAAATAGAAGAACAAAATTTGGTGAGCCATGTTGGATTTGTGTACTTCTCATTTCCACCAAGTATCATCAAGATTCTGTAAAAAAATATTTGTTGGTATTTCGGAAACCCATAATTTCTTGGAAGATTGGCAACCCCTTTCAATGAAAGTGCTTTTCCACAGTCTCTGCCTGGGCTACTTGAAGAGGAAACAAATCATAGAGACAAAATTGAGAACTCCTTTATTTTGTCAAGTTTCAAAGAGCTACTACAAACCATGTTGGATTTAGAGTTCCAAATTCATCTATCTATATAGGAGAGAACAGAGGGAAACCTAAAAATATAAACTGCTACTGTAGACTAACGCTTCAACCTAGAAGAACAAAATTTGGTGAGTCAAGTGGGATTTGTGTACCGATCATTATCAGCAAGTATCATCAAGTTTGGGTGAAAAAATATTTGCTGGTATTTCGGAAAATCGTTTTTTCTTAGAAGCTTGGCACCCCTCTCAATGAAAGTGCTTTTCCACAGTCTGTGCCTAGGGCTACTTGAAGAGGAAACAATCCATAGAGACAATACTGAGAACTACTTTATTGTGTCAAATTTCAAAGAGCTACTACAAACCATGTTGGATTTAGAGTTCCAAATTCATGTATCTATATAAGAGAGAACAGAGTGAAACGTAAATAAAAAAACTGCTACTGTAGACGAACGCTTCAACCTAGAAGAACAAAATTTGGTGAGAATAGTGGGATTTATGTACTGATCCTTCCCACGAAGTATCATCAAGATTGGGTGAAAAAAATAATTGCTGGTATTACGGAAACTCGCTATTTCTTAGAAGCTTGGGGAACCCTCTCAATGAAATTGCTTTTCCACAGTCTGTGCCTAGGGATACTTGAAGAGGAAACGAACCATAGAGACAAAACTGAGAACTCCTTTATTTTTTGAAGTTTCAAAGAGTTACTACAAACCATGTTGAATTTAGAGTTCCAAATTCATCTATCATTTTAGGAGAGACATGAGAGAAACCTAAGAATAAAAACTGCTACTGTAAACGAACGCTTCAAACTGGAAGAACTAAATTTGGTGAGCCAAGTGATATTTGTGTACTTGTCAAGTATCATCAAGACTGGGTGAAAAAATATTTGCTGGTATTTCGGAAACTCGTTATTTCTTAGAAGCCTGGCAACCCCTTTCAATGAACGTGCTCTTCCACAGTTTGTGCCTAGGGCTACTGAAATAGGAAACAAAGCATAGAGACAAAACTGAGAACTCCTTAATTTTCTCAAGTTTCAAAGAGCTACTACAAACCATGTTGGATTTAGAATTCCAAATTCATCTATCTATATAGGAGAGAACAGAGTGAAACATAAAAATAAAAACTGCTACTGTAAACGAACGCTTCAACCTAGAAGAACAAAATTGGGTGAGCCAAGTGGGATTTGTGTACTTGTCATTACCAAAACGTATCATCAAGATTGGGTGAAACAGTATTTGCTGGTATTTCGGAAACTCGTAATTTCTTGGAACCTTGGCAACTCCTTTCAATGAAAGTGCTTTTTCACAGTCTCTCCTTAGGGCTACTTTAAGAGAAAACAAATCATAGAGACAAAACTGGGAACTACATTTTTTTGTCAAGTTTAAAAGAGCTACTACAAACCATGTTGGATTTAGAGTTCCAAATTCATCTATCTATATAGGAGAGAAGAGAGTGAAACCTAAAAATAAAAACTGCTATGGTAAACGAACGCTTCAACCTAGAAGAACACAGTTTGGTGAGCTAAGTGGGATTTGTGTACTGATCATTAACACCACGTATCATCAAGATTGCGTGAAAAAATTTTTGCAGGTATTTCGGAAACTCGTTATTTCTTAGAAGCTTGGCAACCCCTCTCAATGAAAGTGCTTTTCCACAGTCTGTGCCTAGTGCTACTTGAAGAAGAAACAATCCATAAAGACAAAACTGAAAACTCCTTTATTTTGTCAAGTTTCAAAGAGCTACTACAAACCATGTTGGATTTAGAGTTCCAAATTAATCTATCTATATAGGCGAGAACAGAGGGAAACCTAAAAATATAAACTGCTACTGTAAACGAACGCTTAAAATAGAAGAACAAAATTTGGTGAGCCATGTTGGATTTGTGTACTTCTCATTTCCACCAAGTATCATCAAGATTCTGTGAAAAAATATTTGATGGTATTTCGGAAACCCATAATTTCTTGGAAGATTGGCAACCCCTTTCAATGAAAGTGCTTTTCCACAGTCTCTGCCTGGGCTACTTGAAGAGGAAACAAATCATAGAGACAAAATTGAGAACTCCTTTATTTTGTCAAGTTTCAAAGAGCTACTACAAACCATGTTGGATTTAGAGTTCCAAATTCATCTATCTATATAGGAGAGAACAGAGGGAAACCTAAAAATATAAACTGCTACTGTAGACTAACGCTTCAACCTAGAAGAACAAAATTTGGTGAGTCAAGTGGGATTTGTGTACCGATCATTATCAGCAAGTATCATCAAGTTTGGGTGAAAAAATATTTGCTGGTATTTCGGAAAATCGTTTTTTCTTAGAAGCTTGGCACCACTCTCAATGAAAGTGCTTTTCCACAGTCTGTGCCTAGGGCTACTTGAAGAGGAAACAATCCATAGAGACAATACTGAGAACTACTTTATTGTGTCAAATTTCAAAGAGCTACTACAAACCATGTTGGATTTAGAGTTCCAAATTCATGTATCTATATAAGAGAGAACAGAGTGAAACGTAAATAAAAAAACTGCTACTGTAGACGAACGCTTCAACCTAGAAGAACAAAATTTGGTGAGAATAGTGGGATTTATGTACTGATCCTTCCCACGAAGTATCATCAAGATTGGGTGAAAAAAATAATTGCTGGTATTACGGAAACTCGCTATTTCTTAGAAGCTTGGGGAACCCTCTCAATGAAATTGCTTTTCCACAGTCTGTGCCTAGGGATACTTGAAGAGGAAACGAACCATAGAGACAAAACTGAGAACTCCTTTATTTTTTGAAGTTTCAAAGAGGTACTACAAACCATGTTGAATTGAGAGTTCCAAATTCATCTATCATTTTAGGAGAGACATGAGAGAAACCTAAGAATAAAAACTGCTACTGTAAACGAACGCTTCAAACTGGAAGAACTAAATTTGGTGAGCCAAGTGATATTTGTGTACTTGTCAAGTATCATCAAGACTGGGTGAAAAAATATTTGCTGGTATTTCGGAAACTCGTTATTTCTTAGAAGCCTGGCAACCCCTTTCAATGAACGTGCTCTTCCACAGTTTGTGCCTAGGGCTACTGAAATAGGAAACAAAGCATAGAGACAAAACTGAGAACTCCTTAATTTTCTCAAGTTTCAAAGAGCTACTACAAACCATGTTGGATTTAGAATTCCAAATTCATCTATCTATATAGGAGAGAACAGAGTGAAACATAAAAATAAAAACTGCTACTGTAAACGAACGCTTCAACCTAGAAGAACAAAATTTGGTGAGCCAAGTGTGAATTGTGTACTTGTCATTACCAAAACGTATCATCAAGATTGGGTGAAACAGTATTTGCTGGTATTTCGGAAACTCGTAATTTCTTGGAAGCTTGGCAACTCCTTTCAATGAAAGTGCTTTTCCACAGTCTCTGCTTAGGGCTACTTGAAGAGAAAACAAATCATAGAGACAAAACAGGGAACTACTTTTTTTTGTCAAGTTTCAAAGCGCTACTACAAACCATGCTGGATTTAGAGTTCCAAATTCAGCTATCTATATATGAGAGAACAGAGGAAAAACTAAAAATATAAACTGCTACTGTAAAGGAACACTTCAACCTAGAAAAACACAATTCGGTGAGCTAATTGAGATTTGTGTACTGATGATTACCACCACGTATCATCAAGATTGGGAGAAAAAATATTTGCTGGTATTTCTGAAACTCGTTATTTCTTAGAAGCTTGGGAAACCCTCTCAATGAAACTGCTATTCCACAGTCTGGAAAACTGCTTTTCACAGCCCTAGACTGTGGAAACTGCTTTTCCACATTCTAGGGCTAATTGAAGAGGAAACAAACCATAAAGACAAAACTGAGAACTCCTTTATTTTATGAAGTTTCAAAGAGGTACTACACACCATTTTGGATTTAGAGTTCCAAATTCATCTATCTATATAGGAGAGAATAGAGTGAACCCTAAAAATAAAAACTGCTACTGTAAAGGAACGCTTCAACTAGAAGAACAAAATTTGGTGAGCCAAGTGGGATTTGTGTAATTCTCATTACCACCAAGTATCATCAAGATTGGGTGAAAAAATATTTGATGGTATTTCGGAAACTCGTTATTTCTTAGAAGCTTGGTAACCCCTTTCAATGAAAGTGCTTTTCTACAGTTTGTGCCTTGGGCTACTTGAAGAGGAAACAAACCATAGAGACAATACTGAAAACTCCTTTATTTTGTCAAGTTTCAAAGAGCTACTACAAACCATATTGGATTTAGAGTTCCAAATTCATCTATCTATATGGGAGAGAACAGAGTGAAACCTAAAAATAAAAACTGCTACTGTATACGAACGCTTCAACCAAGAAGAACACAATTTTGTGAGCCAAGTGGGATTTGTGTACTTGTCATTACCACCGAGTATCATCAAGATTGGGTGAAAAAATATTTGCTGGTATTTCGGAAACTCGTTATTTCTTAGAAGCTTGGGAAACTCTCTCAATGAAAGTGCTTTTCCACAGTCCGTGCCTAGGGCTACTTGAAGAGGAAACAAACCATAGAGACAAAACTGAGAACTCCTTTATTTTATGAAGTTTCAAAGAGGTAGTACAAACCATGTTGGATTTATAGTTCCAAATTCATCTATCTATATAGGAGAGATCTGAGTGAAACCTAAAAATAAAAACTGCTACAGTAAACGAACGCTTCAACCTCGAAGAACAAAATTTGGTGAGCCAAGTGGGATTTGTGTACTTGTCATTAATACCAAGTATCATCAAGTTTGGGTGAAAAACTGTTTGCTGGTATTTCGGAAACTTGTAATTTCTTGGAAGCTTGGCAACCCCTTTCAATGAAAGTGCTTTTCCACATTCTCTGCTTAGGGATACTTGAGGAGGAAACAAATAATAGAGACAAAACTGAGAACTCCTTTATTTTCTCAAGTTTCAAAGAGCTACTACAAACCATGTTGGATTTATAGTTCCAAATTCATCTATCTATATAGGAGAGAACAGAGGGACACCTAAAATTATAAACTGCTACTGTAAACGAACGCTTCAACCTAGAAGAACCAATTTTGGTGAGTCAAGTTGAATTTGTGTACTGATCATTACCACCAGTATCATCAAGATTGGGTGAAAAAATATTTGCTGCTATTTTGGAAACTCGTTATTTCTTAGAAGCTTGAAAACAACTCTCAATGCAAGTGCTTTTCCACTGTCTGTGCCTAGGGCTACTTGAAGAGGAAACAAACCATAGAGATAAAACTGAGAACTCCTTTATTTTGACAAGTTTCAAAGAGCTACTACAAACCATGTTGGATTTAGAGTTCCAAATTCATCTATCTATATGGGAGAGAACAGAGTAAAACCTAAAAATAAAAACTGCTACTGTAAACGAACGCTTCATCATAGAAGAACACAATTTGGTGAGCCAAGTGTCATTTGTGTACTGATCATTACCACCACGTATCATCAAGATTGGGTGAAAAAATATTTGCTGGTATTTCGGAAACTCGTTATTTCTTAGAAGCTTGGCAACCCCTATGAATGAATGTGCTTTTCCACAGTCTGTGCCTAGGGCTATTTGAAGAGGAAACAAACCATAGAGACAAAACTGAGAACTATTTTATTTTGGCAAGGTTCAAAGAGCTACTACAAACCATGTTGGATTTAGAGTTCCAAATTCATCTATCTATATAGGAGAGAACAGAGGGAAACCTAAAAATAAAAACTGCTACTGTAAACAAACGCTTCAACCTAGAAGAGCAAAATTTGGTGAGCCAAGTGGGATTTGTGTACTTGTCATTGCCACCAAGTATAATCAAGATTGGGTGAAAAAATATATGCTGGTATTTCGAAAAACCCATAATTTCTTGGGAGCTTTGCAAACCCTTTCAATGAAAGTGCTTTTCAACAGTCTCTGCTTAGGCCTACTTGAAGAGGAAACAAATCATAAAGACAAAACAGAGAACTCCTTTATTTTTTCAAGTTTCAAAGAGCTACTACAAACCATGTTGGATTTAGAGTTCCAAATTCATCTATCTATATAGGCGAGAACAGAGGGAAACCTAAAAATATAAACTGCTACTGTAAACGAACTCTTCAACCAAGAAGAACACAATTTCCTGAGCCAAGTGGGATTTCTGTACTTATCATTACAACCACGTATCATCAAGACTGGGTGAAAAAATATTTGCTAGTATTTCTAAAACTCGTTATTTCTTAGAAGTTTGTCAACCCCTCTCAATGAAAGTGCTTTTCCACAGTCTGTGCCTAGGGCTACTTGAAGGGGAAACAATCCATAGAGAATAAACTGAGAACTCCTTTATTTTGTCAAGTTTCAAAGACCTACTACAAACCATGTTGGATTTAGAGTTCCAAATTCATCTATCTATATGGGAGAGAACAGAGTGAAACCTATAAATAAAAACTGCTACTGTAAACGGACTCTTCCACCTAGAAGAACACAATTTTGTGAGCCAAATGGCATTTGTGTACTGATCATTACCACCACGTATCATCAATATTGGGTGAAAAAATATTTGCTGCTATTTCGGAAACTCGTTATTTCTTAGAAGCTTGGCAACCCCTCTCAATGAATGTGCTTTTCCCCAGACTGTGCCTAGGGCCATTTGAAGAGGAAACAAACCATAGCGACAAAACTGAGAACTTTTTTATTTTGTCAAGTTTCACAGAGCTACTACAAACCATGTTGGATTTAGAGTTCCATATTCATCTATCTATATATGAGAGAATAGAGAGAAACCTAAAAATAAAAACTGCTACTGTAAACGAACGCTTCAACCTAGAAGAGCAAAATTTGGTGAGCCAAGTGAGATTTGTGTACTTGTCATTACCACTAAGTATCATCAAGATTGGGTGAAAAAATATTTGCTGGTATTTCGCAAACCCGTAATTTCTTGGGAGCTTGGCAAATTTTTTCAATGAAAATGCTTTTCCACAGTCTCTGCTTTGGGCTACATGAAGAGGAAACAAATCATAGAGACAATACTGAGAACTCCATTATTTTGTCAAGTTTCAAAGAGCTACTACAAACAATGTTGGATTTAGAGTTCCAAATTCATCAATCTATATAGGAGAGAACAGAGGGAAACCTAAAAATATAAACTGCTACTGTAAACGAACGCTTCAACCTAGAAGAACAAAATTTGGTGAGCCAACTGGGATTTGTGTACTTGTCATTACCACCAAGTATCATCAAGATTGGGTGAAAAAATATTTGCTGGTATTTCGGAAACTCATTATTTCTTAGAAGCCTGGCAACCCATCTCAATGAAAGTGCTTTTGCATAGTCTGTGTCTAGGGCTACTTGAAGAGGAAACAAAACATAGGACAAAACTGAGAACTCCTTCATTTTGTCAAGTTTCAAAGAGCTACTACAAACCATGTTGGATTTAGAGTTCCAAATTCATCTATTTATATAAAGAGAACAGAGTGAAACCTAAAAATAAAAACTGCTACTGTAAACGAACTCTTCAACCTAGAAGAACACAATTGGTGAGCCAAGTGGTATTTGTGTACTGATCATTGCCACCAAGTATCATCAGGATTGGGTGAAAAAATATTTGCTGGTATTTCGGAAACTCGTTATTTCTTAGAAGCTTGGGAAACCCTCTCAATGAAAGTGCTTTTCCACAGTCTGTGCCTAGGGCTACTTGAAGAGGAAACAAACCATAGAGACAAAACTGAGAACTCCTTTATTTTATGAAGTTTCAAAGAGGTACTCCAAACCATGTTGGATTTAGAGTTCCAAATTCATCTATCTATATAGGAGAGAACTGAGTGAAACCAAAAATAAAAACTGCTACTGTAAACGAACGCTTCAACCTCGAAGAACAAACTTTGGTGAGCCAAGTGGAATTTGTGTACTTGTCATTAACACCAAGGATCATCAAGATTGGGTGAAAAACTGTTTCCTGATATTTCGGAAACTTGTAATTTCTTGGAAGCTTGGCAACCCCTTTCAATGAAAGTGCTTTTCCACAGTCTCTGCTTAGGGATACTTGAGGAGGAAACAAATCATAGAGACAAAACTGAGAACTCCTTTATTTTCTCAAGTTTCAAAGAGCTACTACAAACCATGTTGGATTTAGAGTTCCAAATTCATCTATCTATATAGGAGAGAACAGAGGGACACCTAAAAATATAAACTGCTACTGTAAACGAACGCTTCAACGTAGAAGAACCAAATTTGGTGAGTCAAGTGGAATTTGTGTACTGATCATTACCACCAGTATCATCAAGATTGGGTGAAAAAATATTTGCTGGTATTTCGGAAACTCGTTATTTTTTAGAAGCTTGGGAAACCCTCTCAATGAAAGTGCTTTTCCACAGTCTGTGCCTAGGGCTACTTGAAGAGGAAACAAACCATAGAGACAAAACTGAGAACTCCTTTATTTTATGAAGTTTCAAAGAGGTACTACAAACCATGTTGGATTTAGAGTTCCAAATTCATCTATCTATATAGGAGAGAACTGAGTGAAACCTAAAAATAAAAACTGCTACTGTAAACGAACGCTTCAACCTCGAAGAACAAAGTTTGGTGAGCCACGTGGAATTTGTGTACTTGTCATTAACACCAAGTATCATCAAGATTGGGTGAAAAACTGTTTGCTGATATTTCGGTAACTTGTAATTTCTTGGAAGCTTGGCAACCCCTTTCAATGAAAGTGCTTTTCCACAGTCTCTGCTTAGGGATACTTGAGGAGGAAACAAATCATAGAGACAAAACTGAGAACTCCTTTATTTTCTCAAGTTTCAAAGAGCTACTACAAACCATGTTGGATTTAGAGTTCCAAATTCATCAATCTATATAGGAGAGAACACAGAGAAACCTAAAAATAAAAACTGCTACTGAAAACGAACGCTTCAACCTAGAAGAACAAAATTTGGTGAGCCAAGTGGGATTTGTGTACTTGTCATTACCACCACGTATCATCAAGATTGGGTGAAAAAATATTTGCTGGTATTTCGGAAAATCGTAAATTCTTGGAAGCTTTGCAACTCCTTTCAATGAAAGTGCTTTTCCACAGTCTCTGTTTAGGGCTACTTGAAGAGGAAACAATTCAGAGAGACAAAACTGAGAAGTACTTTATTTTGTCAAGTTTCAAAGAGCTTGTACAAACCATGTTGGACTTAGAGTTCCAAATTCAGCTATCTATATAGGAGAGAACAGAGGGAAACCTAAATATAAAAACTGCTACTGTACACGAACGCTTCAAACTAGAAGAACAAAATTTGGTGAGTCAAGTGGGATTGGAGTACTGATTATTACCACCATGTATCATCAAGATTTTGTGAAAAAATATTTGCTGGTATCTCGGAAACTCGTTATTTCTTAGAAGCTTGGCAAACGCTCTCAATGAAAGTGCTTTTCCACAGTCTGTGCCTAGGGCTACTTGAAGAGGAAACAAACCGTTGAGAAAAAACTTAGAACTCCTTTATTTTGTCAAGTTTCAACGAGCTACTACAAACCATGTTGGATTTAGATTTCCAAATTCATCTATCTATATAGGAGAGAACATAGTGAAACCTAAAAATAAAAACTGCTACTGTAAACGAACGCTTCAACAGAGAAGAACAAAATTTGGTGAGCCAAGTGGGATTTGTGTACTTGTAATTACCACCACTTATCATCAAGATTGGGTGAAAAAGTATTTGCTGGTATTTTGGAATCTCGTAATTTCTTGGAAGCTTGGCAACCCCTTTCAATGAAAGTGCTTTTACACAGTCTCTGCTTAGGGCTACTTGAAGGGGAAAGAAATCATAGAAACAAAACAGAGAACTACTTTTTTTTGTCAAATTTCAAAGAGCTACTACAAACCATGTTGGATTTAGAGTTCCAAATTCAGGTATCTATATAGGAAAGAACAGAGGGAAACCTAAAAATATAAACTGCTACTGTAAACGAACGCTTCAAACTAGAAGAACAAAATTTGGTGAGTCAAGTGGGATTTCTGTACCGATCATTAGCACCAAGTATCATCAAGATTGGTTGAAAAATTATTTGCTTGTATTTCTAAAACTCATTATTTATTAGAGGCTTGGCAACCCCTCTCAATGAAAGTGCTTTTCCACAGTCTGTGCCTAGTGCTACTTGAAGAGGAAACAAACCATAGAGAGAAAACTGAGAACTACTTTATTTTGTCAAGTTTCAAAGAGCTACTACAAACCATGCTGGATTTAGATTTCCAAATTCATCTATCTATATAGGAGAGAACAAAGTGAAACCTAAAAATAAATACTGCTACTGTAAACCAACGCTTCAACCGAGAAGAACTAAATTTGGTGAGCCAAGTGGGATTTGTGTACTTGTCATTACCACCACTTATCATCAAGATTGGGTGAAAAAGTATTTGCTGGTATTTCGGAAACTCTTAATTTCTCGGAAGCTTGGCATCCCCTTTCAATGAAAGTGCTTTTCCACAGTCTCTGCTTTGGGCTACTTGAAGAGGAAAGAATCCATAGAGACAAAACTGAGAACTATTTTATGTTGTCAAGTTTCAAAGAGATACTACAAATACTACAAACCATGTTGGATTTAGATTTCCAAATTCATCTATCTATATAGGAGAGAACAAAGTGAAACCTAAAAATAAATACTGCTACTGTAAACGAACGCTTCAACCTAGAAGAACAAAATTTGGTGAGTCAAGTGGGATTAGTGTACCGATCATTACCACCAAGAATCATCCAGATTGGGTGAAAAAATATTTGCTGGTATTTCGGAAAACCGTTATTTCTTGGAAGCTTGGCAACCCCTTTCAATAAAAGTGCTTTTCCACAGTCTGTGCCTAGGGCTACTTGAAGAGGAAACAAACCATAGAGACAATACTGGGAACTCCTTTATTTTGTCAAGTTTCAAAAAGCTACTACAAACCATGTTGGATTTAGAGTTCCAAATTATTCTCTCTACATAGGAGAGACCAAAGTGAAACCTAAAAATAAAAACTGCTACTGTAAACGAACGCTTCAACCTAGAAGAACAAAATTTGGTGAGCCAAGTGGGATTTGTGTACTTGTCATTACCACCACGTATCATCAAGATTTGTTAAAAAAGTATTTTTTGGTATTTCGGAAAGTCGTAATTTCTTGGAAGCTTGGCAACTCCTTTCAATGAAAGTGCTTTTCCACAGTCTCTGCTTAGGGCTACTTGAAGAGGAAACAAATCATAGAGCCAAAACTGAGAACTACTTTTTTTTTGTCAATTTCAAAGAGCTACTACAAACCATGTTGGATTTAGAGTTCAAAATTCAGCTACCTATATAGAAGAGAAAAGAGGGAAACCTAAAAATATAAACTGCTACTGTAAGCGAACGCTTCAAACTAGAAGAACAAAATTTGGTGAGTCAAGTGGGATTTCTGTACCGATCATTACCACCAAGTATCATCAAGATTGGGTGAAAAAATATTTGCTGGTATTTCGAAAACTAATTATTTCTTAGAGGCTTGGCAACCCATCTCAATGAAAGGGCTTTTCCACAGTCTGTGCCTAGGGCTACTTGAAGAGGAAACAAACCATAGAGACAAAACAGAGAACTCCTTTATTTTGTCAAGTTTGAAAGAACTACTACAAACCGTGTTGGATGTAGAGTTCCAAATTCATCTATCTTTATAGAAGTGAACAGAGTGAAACTGAAATATAAAAACTGCTACTGATGATTAACGCTTCAACCTAGAAAAACAGAATATGGTGAGCCAAGTGGGATTTGTGTACTTGTCATTAACACCAAGTATCATCAAGATTGGGTGAAAAAATATTTGCTGGTATTTCAGAAACTCGTAATTTCTTAGAAGCTTGGCAACCCCTCTCAATGAAAGTGCTTTCCAACAGTCTGTGCCTAGGGCTACTTGAAGAGGAAACAAACCATAGAGACAAAACTGAGAACACCTTTATTTTGTCAAGTTTCAAAGAGCTACTAAAAACAATGTTGGATTTAGAATTCCAAATTCATCTAACTATATAAGAGAGAACAGAGGGAAACCTAAAAATATAAACTGCTACTGTAAAGGAACGCTACAACCTAGAAGAACAAAATTTGGTGAGTCTGGTGGGATTTGTGTACTTGTCATTACCACCAAGTATCATCAAGATTGGGTGAAAAAATATTTGCTGGAATTTCGGAAACTCGTTATTTCTTGGAAGCTTGGCAACCCCTTTCAATGAAAATGCTTTTCCACAGTCTGTGCCTATGACTATTTGAAGAAAAAACAAACTATAGAGACAATACTGAGAACTCCTTTATTTTGTTAAGTTTCAAAGAGCTACTACAAACCATGTTGGATTTATAGTTCAAATTCATGTATCTATATAGAAGAGAACAGAGTGAAACCTAAATATAAAAACTGCTACTGTAGACGAACGCATCAACCTAGAAGAACAAAATTTGGTGAGCCAAGTGGGATTGGTGTACTGATCATTACCACCATGTATCATCAAGATTGGGTGAAAAAATGTTTACTGGTATTTCGGAAACTCGTTATTTCTTAGAAGCTTGGCAACCCCTCTCAATGAGTGCTTTTCCACAGTCTGTGCCTACGGCTACTTGAAGAGGAAACAAACCATAGAGACAAAACTGAGAACTCCTTTATTTTGTCAAGTTTCAAAGAGCTACTATAAACCATTTTGGATTTAGAGTTCCAAATTCATCTATCTATATAGGAGAGAACAAAGTGAAACCTAAAAATAAATACTGCTACTGTAAACGAACACTTCAACCTAGAAGAACAAAATTTGGTGAGCCTAGCGGGTTTGTGTACTTGTCATTACCACCACGTATCGTCAAGATTGGGTGAAAAAGTATTTGCTGATATTTCGTAAACTCGTAATTTCTTGGAAGCTTGGCAACACGTTTCAACGAAAGTGCTTTTCCACAGTATCTTCTTAGGACTACTTGAAGAGGAAACAAATCATAGAGACATAACTGAGAACTCCTTTATTTTGTTAAGTTTCATAGAGCTACTACAAACCATGTTGGATTTAGAGTTCCAAATTAACCTATCAATATAAGAGAGGAAAGAGTAAAACCTAAATATAAAAACTACTACTGTAGACGAACGCTTAAACCTAGAAGAACACAATTTGGTGAGCCAAGTGCGATTTGTGTACTGATCATTACCACCAAGTATCATCAAGTTTGGTTGAAAAAATATTTGCTGGTATTTCGGAAACTCGTTATTTCTTAGAAGTTTGGCAAACCCTCTCAATGCAAGTGCTTTTCCCCAGTCTGTGCCTAGGGCTACTTGAAGAGGAAACAAACCATAGAGACAAAACTGAGAACTCCTTTATTTTGTCAAGTTTCAAAAAGCTACTACAAACCATTTTGGATTTAGAGTTTCAAATTCATCTATCTATATAGGAGTGAACAAAGTGAAACCTAAAAATAAAAACTGCTACTGTAAACGAACCCTTCAACAGAGAAGAACCAGATTTGATGAAGCAAGTGGGATTTGTGGACTTGTCATTACCACCACTTATTATCAAGATTGGGTGAAAAAGTATTTGCTGGTATTTCGGAAACTCGTAATTTCTTGGAAGCTTGGCAACTCCTTTCAATTAAAGTGCTTTTCCACAGTCTCTGCTTAGGGCTACTTGAAGAGAAAACAAATCATAGAGACAAAACTGAGAACTCCTTTATTTTTTTCAAGTTTCAAAGAGCTACTACAAACCATGTTGGATTTAGAGTTCCAAATTCATCTATCTATATAGAAGAGAACAGAGTGAAACCTAAATATAAAAACTGCTACTGTCGACGAATGCTTCAACCTAGAAGAACAAAATTTGGTGAGCCAAGTTTGATTGTTGTACTGATCAATACCACCAAGTATCATCAAATTGGGTGAAAAAATATTTGCTGGTATTTCTGAAACTCGTTATTTCTTAGAAGCTTGGGAAACCCTCTCAATGAAAGTGCTTTTCCACAGTCTGTGCCTAGGGCTACTTGAAGAAGAAAGAAATCATAGAGACAAAACTGAGATCTCCTTTATTTTGTCTAGTTTCAAAGAGCTGCTACAAACCATGTTGGATTTCGAGTTCCAAATTCAATTATCAATATAAGAGAGAACAGAGTAAAACCTAAATATAAAAACTACTACTGTAGACGAACACTTAAACCTAGAAAAACACAATTTGGTGAGCCAAGTGGTATTTGTTTACTGATCATTACCACCAATTATCATCAAGATTGGGTGAAAAAATATTTGCTGGTATTTCGGAAAATCGTTATTTCTTAGAAGTTTGGCAAACCCTCTCAATGCAAGTGCTTTTCCCCAGTCTGTGCGTAGGGCTACTTGAAGAGGAAACAAATCATAGAGACAATACTGAGAACAATTTTATTTTGTCAAGTTTCAAAGAGCTACTACAAACCATGTTGGATTTAGAGTTCCAAATTCATCCATGTATATAGAAGAGAACAGAGTGAAACCTAAATATAAATATTGCTACTGTAGACGAACGCTACAACCTAGAAGAACAAAATTTGGTGAGAAAAGTGGGATTGTTGTACTGATCAATACCACCAAGTATCATCAAGATTGGGTGAAAAAATATTTGCTGGTATTTCGGAAACTAGTTATTTCTTAGAAGCTTGGCAACCCCTCTCAATGAAAGTGATTTTCCCCAGTCTGTGCCTAGGGCTACTTGAAGAGGAAACAAACCATAGAGACAAAACTGAGATCGCCTTTATTTTGTCAAGTTTCAAAGAGCTACTACAAACCATGTTGGATTTAGAGTTCCAAATTCATCTATCAATATACGAGAGAACAGAGTAAAACCTAAATATAAAAACTACTACTGTAGACGAACGCTTAAACCTAGAAGAACACAATTTGGTGAGCCAAGTGGGATTTGTGTACTGATCATTACCAGCAAGTATCATCAAGATTGGGTGAAAAAATATTTGCTGGTATTTTGAAAACTCGTTATTTCTTAGAAGCTTGGCAAACCCTTTCAATGAAAGTGCTTTTCCACTGTCTCTGTTTAGGGCTACTTGAAGAGGAAACAAATCATAGAGACAAAACTGACAACTACTTTTTTTGTCAAGTTTCAAAGATCTACTACAAACCATGTTGGATTTAGAGTTCCAAATTCATCTATCTATATAGGAGAGAGCAGAGGGAAACCTAAAAATATAAACTGCTACTGTAAATGAACGCTTCAACCTAGAAGAACAAAATTTGGTGAGTCAAGTGGGATTTGTGTACCGATCATTCCCACCACGTATCATCAAGATTGGGTGAAAAAATATTTGCTGGTATTTCAGAAACTCGTTATTTCTTAGAAGTTTGGCAAACCCTCTCAATGCAAGTGCTTTTCCCCAGTCTGTGCCTAGGGCTACTTGAAGAGGAAACAAACCATACAGACAAAACTGAGAACTCCTTTATATGTCAAGTTTCAAAGAGCTAACAAACCATGTTGGATTTAGAGTTTCAAATTCATCTATCTATATAGGAGAGAACAAAGTGAAAACTAAAAATAAAATCTGCTACCGTAAATGAACGCTTCAACTTAGAAGAACAAAATTTGTTGAGCCAAGTGGGATTTGTGTAATTGTTGTTACGACCACGTATCATCAAGATTGGGTGAAAAAGTATTTGCTGCTATTTCGGAAACTCGTAATTTCTTGGAAGATTGGCAACTCCTTTTATTGAAAGTGCTTTTCCACAGTCTCTGTTTATGTCTCCTTGGAGAGAAAACAAATCATAGAGACAAAACTGAGAACTCCTTTATTTTTTCAAGTTTCAAAGAGCTACTCAAAACCATGTTGATTTAGAGCTCCAAATTCATCTATCTATATAGGAGAGAACAGAGAAATACCCAAAAATATAAACTGCTATTGTAAACGAACGCTACAAACTAGAAGAACAAAATTTGGTGAGTCAAGTGTTAATTGTGTACCCATCATTACCACCAAGTATCATCAACATTGGTTAAAAAAATATTTGCTGGTATTTCGGAAACTCGTTATTTCTTAGAAGCTTTGCCACCCGTAAAAATGAAAGTGCTTTTCCACAGTCTGTGCCTAGGGCTACTTGAAGAGGAAACAAACCATAGAGACAAAACTGAGAATTCCTTTACTTTGTCAGGTTTCAAAGAGCTACTACAAACCATGTTGGATTTAGAGTTCCAAATTCATCTATCTATATAGGAGAGAACACAGTGAAACCTAAAAATAAAAACTGCTATTGTAAAGGAACGCTTCAACCGAGAATTACAAAATTTGGCGAGCCAAGTGGGATTTGTGTATTTGTCATTACCAACACTTATCATCAAGATTGGGTGAAAAAGTATTTGCTGGTATTTCGGAAACTCGTAATTTCTTGGAAGCTTGGCAACCCCATTCAATGAAAGTGCTTTTCCACAGTCTGTGCCTAGGTCTACTTTAAGAGGATACAAACCATAGAGAAAAAACTGAGAACTAATTTATTTTGTCAAGTTTCAAAGAGCTACTACAAACTATGTTGGATTTAGAGTTCCAAATTTTTCGATCTATATAAGAGAGAACAGAGTGATACCTAAAAATAAAAACTGCTACTGTAAATGAACGCTTCAACCTAGAAGAACATAATTTGGTGAGCCAAGTGGAATTTGGGTACTTGTCATTACCACCTAGTATCATCAAGTTTGGGTGAAAAAATATTTGCTGCTATTTCGGAAACTCGTAATTTCTTGGAAGCTTGGCAACCCCTTTCAATGAAAGTGCGTTTCCACAGTCGCTGCTTAGGGCTACTTGAAGATTAAACAAACCATAGAGACAAAAAGGAGAACTCCTTTATTTGGTCAAGTTTCAAAGACCTACTACAAACCTTGTTGGATTTAGAGTTCCAAATTCATGTATCTATACAGAAGAGAACAGAGGGAAACCTAAATATAAAAACTGCTACTGTAGACGAACGCTTCATCCTAGAAGAACAAAATTTGGTGAGCCAAGTGGGATTTGTGTGCTTGTCATTACCACCAAGTATCATCAAGATTGGGTGAAAAAATATTTGCTGGTATTTCCGAAACTCGTTATTTCTTCGAAGCTTGGCAAACCCTTTCAATGAAAGTGCTATTCCACTGTCTCTGTTTAGGGCTACTTGAAGAGGAAACAAATCATAGAGACAAAACTGACACCTACTTTTTTTGTCAAGTTTCAAAGAGCTACTACAAACCATGTTGGATTTAGAGTTCCAAATTCAGCTATCTATATAGGAGAGGACAGAGTGAAACCTAAATATAAAAACTGCTACTGTAAATGAACGCTTAAACCTAGAAGAACAAAATTTGGTGAGCCTAGTCGGATTTGTGTACTGATCATTACCACCTAGTATCATCAAGATTGGGTGAAAAAATATTTGCTGGTATTTCGGAATCTTGTTATTTCTTAGAAACGTGGCAACCCCTCTCAATGAAAGTGCTTTTCCACAGTCTGTGCCTAGGTCTACTTGAAGAAGAAACAAACCATAGAGACAAAACTGAGAACTCCTTTATTTTGTCAAGTTTCAAAGAGCTACTACAAACCATGTTGGATTTAGAGTTCCAAATTCATCTATCCATATAGGAGAGAACAGAGGGAAACCTAAAAAAATAAACTGCTACTTTAAACGAACGCTTCAAACTAGAATAATAAAATTTGGTGAGTCATGTGGCATTTGTGTTCTGATCATTACCACTAAGTATCATGCAGATTAGGTGAAAAAATATTTGCTGGTATTTTGGAAACTCGTTATTTCTTGGAAGCTTGGCAACCCATTTCAATGAAAGTGCTTTTCCACAGTCTGGGCCTAGGGCTACTTGAAGAGGAAAAAAAACAATAGAGACAATACTGAGAACTCCTTTATTTTGTCAAGTTTCAAAGAGCTACTACAAACCATGTTGGATTTATGGTTCCAAATTCATGTATCTATATAGAAGAGAACAGAGTGAAACCTAAATATAAAAACTGCTACTGTAGACGAACGCTTCAAACTAGAATAACAAAATTCGGTGAGCCAAGTGAGATTGGTGTACTGATTATTACAACCAAGTATCATCAAGTTTGGGTGAAAAAATATTTGCTGGTATTTCGGAAATCGTTATTTCTTAGAAGCTTGGCAACCCCTCTCAATGAAAGTGCTTTTCCACAATCTGTGCCTAGGGCTACTTGAAGAGGAAACAAACCATAGAGACAAAACTGAGATCGCCTTTATTTTGTCAAGTTTCCAAGAGCTACTACAAACCATGTTGGATTTAGAGTTCCAAATTCATCTATCAATATACGAGAGAACAGAGTAAAACCTAAATATAAAAACTACTACTGTAGACGAACGCTGAAACCTAGAAGAACACAATTTGGTGAGCCAAGTGGGATTTGTGTACTGATCATTACCAGCAAGTATCATCAAGATTGGGTGAAAAAATATTTGCTGGTATTTCGGAAACTCGTTATTTCTTAGAAGTTTGACAAACCCTCTCAATGCAAGTGCTTTTCCCCAGTCTGTGAATAGTGCTACTTGAAAAGGAAACAAACCATAGAGACAAAACTGAGAACTCGTTTATTTTCTCAAGTTTCAAAGAGCTACTACAAACCATGTTGGATTTAGAGTTTCAAATTCATCTATCTATATAGGAGAGAACAAAGTGAAACCTAAAAATAAAAACTTCTACTGTAAACGAACGCTTTAACCTAGAAGAACAAAATTTGGTGAGGTAATGCGGGATTTGTGTACTTGTCATTACCACCACGTATCCTCAAGATTGAGTGAAAAAGTATTTGCTGGTATTTCGTAAACTCATAATTTCTTGGAAGCTTGGCAACTCCTTTCAATGAAAGGGCTTTTCCACAGTATCTCCTTAGGGCTACTTGAAGAGGAAACAAATCATAGACACAAAACTGAGAACTACTTTTTTTGTCAAGTTTCAAAGAGCTACTACAAACCATGTTGGATTTAGAGTTCCAAATTCAGCTATCTATATAGGAGAGAGCAGAGGGAAACCTAAAAATATAAACTGCTACTGTAAATGAACGCTTCACCTAGAAGAACAAAATTTGGTGATTCAAGTGGGATTTGTGTACCGATCATTCCCACCACGTATCATCAAGATTGGGTGAAAAAATATTTGCTGGTATTTCGGAAACTCGTTATTTCTTAGAAGTTTGGCCAACCCTCTCAATGCAAGTGCTTTTCCCCAGTCTGTGCCTAGGGCTACTTGAAGAGGAAACAAACCATAGAGACAAAACTGAGAACTCCTTTATATGTCAAGTTTCAAAGAGCTAACAAACCATGTTGGATTTAGAGTTTCAAATTCATCTATCTATATAGGAGAGAACAAAGTGAAACCTAAAAATAAAATCTGCTACCGTAAATGAACGCTTCAACTTAGAAGAACAAAATTTGTTGAGCCAAGTGGGATTTGTGTAATTGTCATTACGACCACGTATCATCAAGATTGGGTGAAAAAGTATTTGCTGCTATTTCGGAAACTCGTAATTTCTTGGAAGATTGGCAACCCATTTTATTGAAAGTGCTTTTCCACAGTCTCTGTTTATGTCTACTTGGAGAGAAAACAAATCATAGAGACAAAACTGAGAACTCCTTTATTTTTTCAAGTTTCAAAGAGCTACTAAAAACCATGTTGATTTAGAGCTCCAAATTCATCTATCTATATAGGAGAGAACAGAGAAATACCCAAAAATATAAACTGCTATTGTAAACGAACGCTACAAATTAGAAGAACAAAATTTGGTGAGTCAAGTGGGAATTGTGTACCCATCATTACCACCAAGTATCCACAACATTGGTTAAAAAAATATTTGCTGGTATTTCGGAAACTCGTTATTTCTTAGAAGCTTTGCCACCCGTAAAAATGAAAGTGCTTTTCCACAGTCTGTGCCTAGGGCTACTTGAAGAGGAAACAAACCATAGAGACAAAACTGAGAACTCCTTTATTTTGTCAGGTTTCAAAGAGCTACTACAAACCATGTTGGATTTATGGTTCCAAATTCATGTATCTATATAGAAGAGAACAGAGTGAAACCTAAATATAAAAACTGCTACTGTAGACGAACGCTTCAAACTAGAAGAACAAAATTCGGTGAGCAAAGTGAGATTGGTGTACTGATTATTACAACCAAGTATCATCAAGTTTGGGTGAAAAAATATTTGCTGGTATTTCGGAAATCGTTATTTCTTAGAAGCTTGGCAACCCCTCTCAATGAAAGTGCTTTTCCACAGTCTGTGCCTAGGGCTACTTGAAGAGGAAACAAACCATAGAGACAAAACTGAGATCGCCTTTATTTTGTCAAGTTTCCAAGAGCTACTACAACCATGTTGGATTTAGAGTTCCAAATTCATCTATCAATATACGAGAGAACAGAGTAAAACCTAAATATAAAAACTACTACTGTAGACGAACGCTGAAACCTAGAAAAACACAATTTGGTGAGCCAAGTGGGATTTGTGTACTGATCATTACCAGCAAGTATCATCAAGATTGGGTGAAAAAATATTTGCTGGTATTTCGGAAACTCGTTATTTCTTAGAAGTTTGACAAACCCTCTCAATGCAAGTGCTTTTCCCCAGTCTGTGAATAGTTCTAATTGAAAAGGAAACAAACCATAGAGACAAAACTGAGAACTCGTTTATTTTCTCAAGTTTCAAAGAGCTACTACAAACCATGTTGGATTTAGAGTTTCAAATTCATCTATCTATATAGGAGAGAACAAAGTGAAACCTAAAAATAAAAACTTCTACTGTAAACGAACGCTTTAACCTAGAAGAACAAAATTTGGTGAGGTAATGCGGGATTTGTGTACTTGTCATTACCACCACGTACCCTCAAGATTGAGTGAAAAAGTATTTGCTGGTATTTCGTAAACTCATAATTTCTTGGAAGCTTGGCAACTCCTTTCAATGAAAGGGCTTTTCCACAGTATCTCCTTAGGGCTACTTGAAGAGGAAACAAATCATAGACACAAAACTGAGAACTACTTTTTTTGTCAAGTTTCAAAGAGCTACTACAAACCATGTTGGATTTAGAGTTCCAAATTCAGCTATCTATATAGGAGAGAGCAGAGGGAAACCTAAAAATATAAACTGCTACTGTAAATGAACGCTTCACCTAGAAGAACAAAATTTGGTGATTCAAGTGGGATTTGTGTACCGATCATTCCCACCACGTATCATCAAGATTGGGTGAAAAAATATTTGCTGGTATTTCGGAAACTCGTTATTTCTTAGAAGTTTGGCCAACCCTCTCAATGCAAGTGCTTTTCCCCAGTCTGTGCCTAGGGCTACTTGAAGAGGAAACAAACCATAGAGACAAAACTGAGAACTCCTTTATATGTCAAGTTTCAAAGAGCTAACAAACCATGTTGGATTTAGAGTTTCAAATTCATCTATCTATATAGGAGAGAACAAAGTGAAACCTAAAAATAAAATCTGCTACCGTAAATGAACGCTTCAACTTAGAAGAACAAAATTTGTTGAGCCAAGTGGGATTTGTGTAATTGTCATTACGACCACGTATCATCAAGATTGGGTGAAAAAGTATTTGCTGCTATTTCGGAAACTCGTAATTTCTTGGAAGATTGGCAACCCCTTTTATTGAAAGTGCTTTTCCACAGTCTCTGTTTATGTCTACTTGGAGAGAAAACAAATCATAGAGACAAAACTGAGAACTCCTTTATTTTATCAGGTTCAAAGAGCTACTCAAAACCATGTTGTTTCAGAGCTCCAAATTCATCTATCTATATAGGAGAGAACAGAGAAATACCCAAAAATATAAACTGCTATTGTAAACGAACGCTTCAAACTAGAAGAACAAAATTTGGTGAGTCAAGTGGGAATTGTGTACCCATCATTACCACCAAGTATCATCAATATTGGTTAAAAAAATATTTGCTGGTATTTCGGAAACTCGTTATTTCTTAGAAGCTTTGCCACCCGTAAAAATGAAAGTGCTTTTCCACAGTCTGTGCCTAGGGCTACTTGAAGAGGAAACAAACCATAGAGACAAAACTGAGAACTCCTTTATTTTGTCAGGTTTCAAAGAGCTACTACAAACCATGTTGGATTTAGAGTTCCAAATTCATCTATCTATATAGGAGAGAACACAGTGAAACCTAAAAATAAAAACTGCTATTGTAAAGGAACGCTTCAACCGAGAATAACAAAATTTGGTGAGCCAAGTGGGATTTGTGTATTTGTCATTACCAACACTTATCATCAAGATTGGTTGAAAAAGTATTTGCTGATATTTCGGAAACTCGTAATTTCTTGGAAGCTTGGCAACCCCTTTCAATGAAAGTGCTTTTCCACAGTCTGTGCCTAGGACTACTTTAAGAGGATACAAACCATAGAGAAAAAACTGAGAACTAATTTATTTTGTCAAGTTTCACAGAGCTACTACAAACTATGTTGGATTTAGAGTTCCAAATTTTTCGATCTATATAAGAGAGAACAGAGTGATACCTAAAAATAAAAACTGCTACTGTAAATGAACGCTTCAACCTAGAAGAACATAATTTGGTGAGCCAAGTGGAATTTGGGTACTTGTCATTACCACCTAGTATCATCAAGTTTGGGTGAAAAAATATTTGCTGCTATTTCGGAAACTCGTAATTTCTTGGAAGCTTGGCAACCCCTTTCAATGAAAGTGCGTTTCCACAGTCGCTGCTTAGGGCTACTTGAAGATTAAACAAACCATAGAGACAAAAAGGAGAACTCCTTTATTTGGTCAAGTTTCAAAGACCTACTACAAACCTTGTTGGATTTAGAGTTCCAAATTCATGTATCTATACAGAAGAGAACAGAGGGAAACCTAAATAAAAAAACTGCTACTGTAGACGAACGCTTCATCCTAGAAGAACAAAATTTGGTGAGCCAAGTGGGATTTGTGTGCTTGTCATTACACCAAGTATCATCAAGATTGGGTGAAAAAATATTTGCTGGTATTTCCGAAACTCGTTATTTCTTCGAAGCTTGGCAAACCCTTTCAATGAAAGTGCTTTTCCACTGTCTTTGCTTAGGGCTACTTGAAGAGGAAACAAATCATAGAGACAATACTGAGAACAATTTTATTTTGTCAAGTTTCAAAGAGCTACTACAAACCATGTTGGATTTAGAGTTCCAAATTCATCCATGTATATAGAAGAGAACAGAGTGAAACCTAAATATAAAAACTGCTACTGTAGACGAACTCTTAAACCTAGAAAAACAAAATTTGATGGCCAAGTGGGATTTGTGGACTTATCATTACCACCAAGTATCATCAAGATTGGGTTAAAAAATATTTGCTGGTGTTTTGGAAACTCGTTATTTCGTAGAAGCTTGGCAACCCCTCCAAATGAAAGTGCTTTTCCACAGTCTGTGCATAGGGATACTTGAAGAGGAAACAAACCTTAGAGACAAAACTAAGAAATCCTTTACTTTCTCAAGTTTCAAACAGGTACTACAAACCATGTTGGATTTAGAGTTCCAAATTCATCTATCTATATAGGAGAGAACAGAGTGAGACCTAAATATAAAAACTACTACTGTAGACGAACTCTTAAACCTAGAAAAACAAAATTTGATGGCCAAGTGGGATTTGTGTACTGATCATTACCACCAAGTATCATCAAGATTGGGTGAAAAAATATTTGCTGGTATTTTGGAAACTCGTTATTTCTTAGAAGCTTGGCAACCCCTCTCAATGAAAATGCTTTTCCACAATCTGTACCTAGGGCTACTTGAAGAGGAAACAAACCATAGGGACAACACTGATAACTACTTTTTTTGTCAAGTTTCAAAGAGCTGGACAAACCATGTTGGATTTAGAGTTCCAAATTCATCTATCTATATAGGAGAGAACAAAGTGAAACCTAAAAATAAAATCTGGTACTGAAAACGAATGCTTCAACCTAGAAGATCAAAATTTGGGAGCCAAGTGGGATTTGTGTACTTGTCATTACCACCAAGTATCATCAAGATTGGGTGAAAAAGTATTTGCTGGTATTTCTGAAAATCGTAATTTCTTGGAAGCTTGGCAACTCCTTTCAATGAAAGTGCTTTTCCACATCTCTGCTTAGTGCTACTTGAAGAGGAAACAAATCATAGAGACAAAACTGAGAACTCCTTCATTTTGTCAAGTTTCAAAGAGCTACTACAAACCATGTTGGATTTATAGTTCCAAATTCATCTATCTCTATAGAAGAGAACAGAGTGAACCCTAAATATAAAAACTGCTACTGTAGACGAACGCTTCAACCTAGAAGAATAAAATTTAGTGAGCCAAGTCGGATTGGTGTACTGATCATTACCACCTAGTATTATCAAGATTGGGTGAAAAAATATTTGCTGGTATTTTGGACACTCGTTATTTCTTAGAAGATTGCAACCCCTCTCAATGAAAGTGCTTTTCCACAGTCTGTGCCTAGGGCTACTTGAAGAGTAAACAAACCATAGAGACAAAACTGAGAACGCCTTTATTTTGTCCAGTTTCAAAGAGCTACTAAAAACCATGTTGGATTTAGAGTTCCAAATTCATCTATCTATATAGGAGAGAACAAAGTGAAACCTAAAAATAAAAACTGCTACTGAAAACGAACACTTCAACCTAGAAGAACACAATTTGGTGAGCCAAGTGGGATTTGTGTACTTGTCATTAACACCAAGTATCCTCAAGATTGGGTGAAAAACTGTTTGCTGGTATTTCGGAAACTCCTAATATCTTGGATGGTTGGCAACCCCTTTCAATGAAAGTGCTTTTCCCCAGTCTCTGCCTAGGGCCATTTGAAGAGGCAACAAACCATAGAGAAAAAACTGAGAACTCCTTTATTTTGTCAAGTTTCAAAGAGCTACTACAAACCATGTTGGATTTAGAGTTGCAATTTCATCTATCTATATGGGAGAGAACAGTGTGAAACCTAAAAATAAAAACTGCTACTGTAAACGAACGCTTCAACCTAGAAGAACAAGATTTGGTGAGCCAAGTGGCATTTGTGTACTGATCATTACCACCACGTATCATCAAGATTGGGTGAAAAAATATTTGCTGGTATTTCGGAAACTCGTTATTTCTTAGAAGCTTGGCAACCCCTCTCAATGAATGTGCTTTTCCCAGTCTGTGCCTAGGGCTACTTGAAGAGGAAACAAATCATAGAGACAAAACTGAGAACTACTTTATTTTTTCAAGTTTCAAAGAGCTACTACAAACTATGTTGTATTTAGAGTTCCAAATTCATCTATCTATATAGGAGAGAACAGAGGGACACCTAAAAATATGAACTGCCTCTGTGAACGAACGCTTCAACCTGGAAGAACCAAATTTGGTGATCAAGTGGGATTTGTGTACTGATCATTACCACAAGTATCATCAAATTGGGTGAAAAAATATTTGCTGGTATTTTGGAAACTCGTTATTTCTTAGAAGCTTGACAACAACTCTCAATGAAAGTGCTTTTCCACAGTCTGTGCCTAGGGCTACTTGAAGAGGAAACAAAAAATAGAGACAAAACTGAGAACTCCTTTATTTTGTCAAGTTTCAGAGAGCTACTACAAACCATGTTGATTTTAGAGTTCCAAATTCATCTATCGATATAGGAGAGAACAGAGTGAAACCTAAAAATAAAAACTGCTACTGTAAACGAACGCTTCAACCTAGAAAAACAAAATTTGGTGATCCAAGTGGGATTTGTGTACTTGTCATTACCACCAAGTATCATCAAGATTGGGTGAAAAAATGTATGCTGGTATTTCGGAAACCCGTAATTTCTTGGGAGTTTTGCAAACCCTTTCAATGAAAGTGCTTTTCCACAGTCTCTGCTTGGAGCTACTTGAAGAGGAAACAAATCATAGAGACAAAACTGAGAACTCCTTTATTTTGTCAAGTTTCAAAGAGCTACTACAAACCATGTTGGATTTAGAGTTCCAAATTCATCTATCTATATAGGAGAGAACAGAGGGAAACCTAAAAATATAAACTGCTACTGTAAACGAACGCTTCAACCTAGAAGAACAAAATTTGGTGAGCCAAGTGGGATTTGTGTACTTGTCATTAACACCAAGTATCATGAAGATTAGGTGAAAAAATATTTGCTGGTATTTCGGAAAATCGTTATTTCTTAGAAGCCTTTCAACCCCTGTCAATCAACCTGCTTTTCCACAGTCTATGACTAGGGCTACTTGAAGAGAAAACAAAACATAGAGACAAAACTGAGAACTTCTTCATTTTGTCAAGTTTCAAAGAGCTACTACATTCCATGTTGGATATAGAGTTCCAAATTCATTTATCTATATAAAAAGAACAGAGTGAAACTTAAAATTAAAAACTGCTACTGTAAACGAACGCTTCAACCTAGAAGAACACAATTTGGTGAGCCACGTGGGATTTGTGTACTGATCATTACCACCACGTATCGTCAAGATTGGGTGAAAAAATATTTGCTGGTATTTCGGAAACTTGTAATTTCTTGGAAGTTTGGCAACTCCTTTCAATGAAAGTGCTTTTCCACAGTCTCTGCTTAGGGCTACTTGAAGAGGAAACAAACCATAGAGACAATACTGAGAACTACATTATTTTGTCGAGTTTCAAAGCGCTACTACAAACCATGCTGGATTTAGGGTTCCAAATTCATCTATCTATATAAGAGAGAACAGAGTGAAAACTAAATATAAAAACTGCTACTGTAGACGAACGCTTAAACCTAGAAGAACAAAATTTGGTGAGCCAAGTGGGATTTGTGGACTGATCATTACCACCAAGTATCACCAAGATTGGGTAAAAAAAAATTTCCTGGCATTTCGAAAACTCGTTATTTCTTAGAAGCTTGGCAAACCCTCTCAATGAAAGTGCTTTTCCACAGTCTGTGCCTAGGGCTACTTGAAGAGGAAAGAAACCATAGAGACAAAACTGAGAACTCCTTTATTTTGTCAAGTTTCAAAGAGCTACTACAAACCATGTTGGATTTACAGTTCCAAATCATCTATCTATATAGGAGAGAACAGAGTGAAACCTAAAAATAAAAATTGCTACTGTAAAGGAACGCTTCGACCTAGAAGAACAAAATTTGGTGAGCCAAATGGGATTTGTGTACCGATCATTACCACAAAGTATCATCAAGATTGGGTGAAAAAATATTTGCTGGTATTTCGGAAACTCGTTATTTCTTGGATGCTTGGCAACGCCTTTCAGTGAAAGTGCTTTTCCACAGTCTGTGCCTAGGGCTAATTGAAGAAGAAACAAACCATAGAGACAAAATTGAGAACTCTTTTATTTTGTCAAGTTTCAGTGAGCTACTACAAACCATGTTGGATTTACAGTTCCAAATTCATCTATCTATATAAGAGAGAACAAAGTGAAACCTAAATAAAAAAACTGCTACTGTAGACGAACGTTTCAACCTAGAAGAACACAATTTGGTGAGCCAAGTGGGAATGGTGTACTCATCATTACCACCAAGTATCACCAAGATTTAGTGAAAAAATATTTGCTGGTATTTCGGAAACTCGTTATTTCTAGAAGCTTGGCAACCCCTCTCAATTAAAGTGCTTTTCCACAGTCTGTGCCTAGGGCTACTTGAAGATTAAACAAACCATAGAGACAAAACTGAGAACTCCTTTATTTTGTCAAGTTTCAAAGAGCTATTGCAAACCATGTTGGATTTAGAGTTCCAAATTCATCTATCTATATAGGAGAGAACAGAGGGAAACCTAAAAATATAAACTGCTACTGTAACGAACGCTTCAACCTAGAAGAACAAAATTTGGTGAGTCAAGTGGGATTTGTGTACCGATCATTACCACCAAGTATCATCAAGATTGGGTAAAAAAAATATTTGCTGGTATTTCGGAAACTCGTTATTTCTTAGAAGCTTGGCTACCCCTTTCAATGGAAGTGCTTTTCTACAGTTTGTGCCTAGGGCTACTTGAAGAGGAAACAAACCATAGAGACAAAACCAAGAACTCCATTATTTGGTCAAGTTTCAAAGAGCTACTACAAACCATGTTGGATTTAGAGTTCCAAATTAATCTATCTATATGGGAGAGAACAGAGTGAAACCTAAAAATAAAAACTGCTACTGTAAACGAACGCTTCAACTTAGAAGAGCACAATTTGTTGAGCCAAGTGGCATTTGTGTACTGATCATTACCACCACGTATCATCCAGATTGGGTGAAAACATATTTGCTGGTATTTCGGAAACTCGTTATTTCTTAGAAGATTGGCAACCCCTCTCAATGAATGTGCTTTTCCCCAGTCTGTGCCTAGGGCCATTTGAAGAGGAAACAAACCATAGAGAAAAAACTGAGAACGTTTTTATTTTGTCAAGTTTCAAAGAGCTACTACAAACCATGTTGGATTTAGAGTTCCAAATACATCTATCTATATAGGAGAGAACAGAGGAAAACCTAAAAATAAAAACTGCTACTGTAAACGAACGCTTCAACCTAGAAGAGCAAAATTTGGTGAGCCAAGTGGGATTTGTGTACTTCTCATTATCACCAAGTATCATCAAGATTGGGTGAAAAAATATTTGCTGGTATTTCTAAAACTCGTTATTTCTTAGAAGCTTGGCAACCACTCTCAATGAAAGTGCTTTTCCACAGTCTGTGCCTAGGGCTACTTAAAGAGGAAATAAAACATAGAGACAAAATTGAGAACTCCTTTATTTTGTCAAGTTTCAAAGAGCTACTACAAACCATGTTGGATTTAGAGTTCCAAATTCATCTATCAATATAGGAGAGAACAGAGGGAGACCTAAAAAATATAAACTGCTACTGTAAACTAACGCTCCAAACTAGAAGAACAAAATTTGGTGAGTCAAGTGGGATTTGTGTACCAATCATTACCACCAAGTATCATCAAGATTGGGTGAAAAAATATATGCTGGTATTTCGGAAACTCGTTATTTCTTAGAAGATTGGCAACCCCTTTCAATGTAAGTGCTTTTCCACACATTGTGCCTGGGGCTACTTGAAGAGGAAACAAAACCATAGAGACAAAACTGAGAACTCCTTTATTTTGTCAAGTTTCAAAGAGCTACCACAAACCATGTTGGATTTAGAGTTCCAAATTCATCTATCTATATGGGAGAGAAGAGAGTGAAACCTAAAAATAAAAACTGCTACTGTAAAAGAACGCTTCAACCTAGAAGAACACGATTTGGTGAGCCAAGTGGCATTTGTGTACTGATCATTACCACCACGTTTCATCAAGATTGGGTGAAAAAATATTTGCTGGTATTTCGGAAACTCGTTATTTCATAGAAGCTTGGCCACCCCTCTCAATGAATGTCCTTTTCCCCAGTCTGTGCCTAGGGCTACTTGAAGAGGAAACAAATCAGAGACAAAACTGAGAACTCTTTATTTTGTCAAGTTTCAAAGAGCTACTACAATCCATGTTGTATTTAGAGTTCCAAATTCATCTATCTATATAGGAGAGAACAGAGGGACACCTAAAAATATGAACTGCCTCTGTAAACGAACGCTTCAACCTAGAAGAACCAAATTTGGTGAGCCAAGTGGGATATGTGTACTTGTCATTACCACCAAGTATCATCAAGATTGGGTGAAAAAATATTTGCTGGTATTTTGGAAACTCGTTATTTCTTAGTAGCCTGGCAACCCCTCTCAATGAAAGTGCTTTTCCACAGTCTGTGCCTAGGGCTACTTGAAGATTATACAAACCATAGAGACAAAACTGAGAACTCCTTCATTTTGTCAAGTTTCAAAGAGCTACTACAAACCATGTTGGATTTAGAGTTCCAAATTCATCTATCTATATAAAAGAGAACAGAGTGAAACCTAAAAATAAAAACTGCTATTGTAAAAGAACGCTTCAACATAGAAGAACACAATTTGGTGAGCCAAGTGGCATTTGTGTACTGATCATTACCACCAATTATCATCAAGATTGGGTGAAAAAATATTTGCTGGTATTTCGGAAACTCGTTATTTTTAGAAGCTTGGCAACTCCTCTCAATGAATGTGCTTTTTCCCCAGTCTGTGCCTAGGGCTATTTGAAGAGGAAACAAACAAATAGAGACAAAACTGAGAACGTTTCTATTTTGTCAAGTTTCAACGAGCTACTACAAACCATGTTGGATTAGAGCTCCAAATTCATCTATCTATATAGGAGAGAACAGAGGGAAACCTAAAAATATAAACTGCCACTGTAAACGAACGCTTCAACCTAGAAGAACAAAATTTGGTAAGCCAATTGGGATTTGTGTACTTGTCATTACCACCAAGTATCATCAAGATTGGGTGAAAAAATATTTGCTGCTATTTCGGAAACTCGTTATTTCTTAGAAGCCTGGCAACCAACTCAATGAAAGTGCTTTTCCACAGTCTATTACTAGGGCTACTTGAAGAGGAAACAAAACATACAGACAAAACTGAGAACTTCTTCATTTTGTCAAGTTTAGAAGAGCTACTACAATCCATGTTGGATTTAGAGTTCCAAATTCATCTATCTATATCGGAGAGAAAAGCGGGAAACCTAAAAATAAAAACTGCTACTGTAAACGAACGCTTCAACCTACAAGAACAAAATTTGGTGAGACAATTGGGATTTGTGTACTGATCATTACCACCACGTATCATCAAGATTGGGTGAAAAAATATTTGCTCGTATTTCGAAAACTCGTTATTTCTTAGAAGTTTGGCAACCCCACTCAATGAAAGTGCTTTTTCACAGTGTGTGCATAGTGTACTTGAAGAGGAAACAATTCATAGAGACAACACTGAGAACTCCTTTATTTTGTCAAGTTTCATAGCTACTACAAACCATGTTGGATTTAGAGTTCCAAATAAATCTATCTATATAGGAGAGAACATAGTGAAACCTAAAAATAAAAACTGCTACTGTAAACGAACGCTTCAACCTAGAAGAACAAATGTTGGTGAGCCAAGTGGGATTTGTGTACTTGTCATTACCACCAAGTATCATTAAGATTGGGGGAAAAAATATTTGCTGGTATTTCGGAAACCCGTAATTTCTTGGAAGCTTGGCAACCCCTTTAAATGGAAGTGCTTTTCCACAGTCTCTGCCTGGGCTACTTGAAGAGTAAACAAATCATAGAGACAAAACTGAGAACTCCTTTATTTGGTCAAGTTTAAAAGAGCTACTACTAACTATGTTGGATTTAGAGTTCCAAATTCATCTATCTATATAGGAGAGAACAGAGTGAAACCTAAAAATAAATAATGCTACTGTAAACGAACGCTTCAACCTAGAAGAACAAAATTTGGTGAGCCAAGTGGGATTTGTCTACTTGTCATTACCACCAAGTATCATCAAGATTGGGTGAAAAAATGTATGCTGGTATTTCAGAAACCCGTAATTTCTTGGGAGTTTTGCAAACCCTTTCAATGAAAGTGCTTTTCCACAGTCTCTGCTTAGAGCTACTTAAGAGGAAACAAATCATAGAGACAAAACTGAGAACTCCTTTATTTTGTCAAGTTTCAAAGAGCTACTACAAACCATGTTGGATTTAGAGTTCCAAATTCATCTATCTATATAGGAGAGAACAGAGGGAAACCTAAAAATATAAACTGCTACTGTAAATGAACGCTTCAACCTAGAAGAACAAAATTTGGTGAGCAAGTGGGATTTGTGTACTTGTCATTAACACCAAGTATCATGAAGATTGGGTGAAAAAATATTTGCTGGTATTTCGGAAAATCGTTATTTCTTAGAAGCCTTTCAACCCCTGTCAATCAACCTGCTTTTCCACAGTCTATGACTAGGGCTACTTGAAGAGAAAACAAAACATAGAGACAAAACTGAGAACTTCTTCATTTTGTCAAGTTTCAAAGAGCTACTACATTCCATGTTGGATTTAGAGTTCCAAATTCATTTATCTATATAAAAAGAACAGAGTGAAACTTAAAATTAAACCTGCTACTGTAAACGAACGCTTCAACCTAGAAGAACACAATTTGGTGAGCCACGTGGGATTTGTGTACTGATCATTACCACCACGTATCGTGATTGGGTGAAAAAATATTTGCTGGTATTTCGGAAACTTGTAATTTCTTGGAAGTTTGGCAACTCCTTTCAATGAAAGTGCTTTTCCACAGTCTCTGCTTAGGGCTACTTGAAGAGGAAACAAACCATAGAGACAATACTGAGAACTACATTATTTTGTCGAGTTTCAAAGCGCTACTACAAACCATCCTGGATTTAGGGTTCCAAATTCATCTATCTATATAAGAGAGAACAGAGTGAAAACTAAATATAAAAACTGCTACTGTAGACGAACGCTTAAACCTAGAAGAACAAAATTTGGTGAGCCAAGTGGGATTTGTGGACTGATCATTACCACCAAGTATCACCAAGATTGGGTAAAAAAAAAATTTCCTGGCATTTCGAAAACTCGTTATTTCTTAGAAGCTTGGCAAACCCTCTCAATGAAAGTGCTTTTCCACAGTCTGTGCCTAGGGCTACTTGAAGAGGAAACAAACCATAGAGACAAAACTGAGAACTCCTTTATTTTGTCAAGTTTCAAAGAGCTACTACAAACCATGTTGGATTTACAGTTCCAAATCATCTATCTATATAGGAGAGAACAGAGTGAAACCTAAAAATAAAAATTGCTACTGTAAAGGAACGCTTCGACCTAGAAGAAAAAAATTTGGTGAGCCAAATGGGATTTGTGTACCGATCATTACCACAAAGTATCATCAAGATTGGGTGAAAAAATATTTGCTGGTATTTCGGAAACTCGTTATTTCTTGGATGCTTTGCAACGCCTTTCAGTGAAAGTGCTTTTCCACAGTCTGTGCCTAGGGCTACTTGAAGAAGAAACAAACCATAGAGACAAAATTGAGAACTCTTTTATTTTGTCAAGTTTCAGTGAGCTACTACAAACCATGTTGTATTTACAGTTCCAAATTCATCTATCTATATAAGAGAGAACAAAGTGAAACCTAAATATAAAAACTGCTACTGTAGACGAACGTTTCAACCTAGAAGAACACAATTTGGTGAGCCAAGTGGGATTGGTGTACTCATCATTACCACCAAGTATCACCAAGATTTAGTGAAAAAATATTTGCTGGTATTTCGGAAACTCGTTATTTCTAGAAGCTTGGCAACCCCTCTCAATTAAAGTGCTTTTCCACAGTCTGTGCCTAGGGCTACTTGAAGATTAAACAAACCATGGAGACAAAACTGAGAACTCCTTTATTTTGTCAAGTTTCAAAGAGCTACTGCAAACCATGTTGGATTTAGAGTTCCAAATTCATCTATCTATATAGGAGAGAACAGAGGGGAAACCTAAAAATATAAACTGCTACTGTAAACGAACGCTTCAACCTAGAAGAAGAAAATTTGGTGGGCCAAGTGGGATTTGTGTACTGATCATTACCAATAAGTATAATCAAGATTGGGTGAAAAAATATTTGCTTGTATTTCGGAAACTCGTTATTTCTTAGAAGCTTGGCAACCCCTCTCAATGAAAGTACTTTTCTCCAGTCTGTGCCTCGGGCTACTTGAAGAGGAAACAAACCATAGAGACAAAACTAAGAACTCCTCTATTTTGTCAAGTTTCAAAGAGCTTTTACAAACCATGTTGGATTTAGAGTTTTAAATTCATCTATCTCTATAGGAGAGAACAGAGTGAAACCTAAAAATAAAAACTGCTACTGTAAACGAACGCTTCAACCTAGAAGAACAAAATTGGGTGATCCAAGTGGTATTTGTGTACCGATCATTACCACCAAGTATCATCAAGATTGGGTGAAAAAATATTTGCTGGTATTTCGGGAACTCGTTATTCCTTGGAATCTTGGCAACCCCTTTCAATGAAAGTGCATTTCCACAGTCTGTGCCTAGGGCTACTTGAAGAGGAAACAAACCATAGAGACAATACTCAGAACTTCTGTATTTTGTCAAGTTTCAAAGAACTACTACAAACCATGTTGGATTTAGAGTTCCAAATTCATCTATCTATATAGGAGAGAACAGAGTGAAACCTAAAAGTAAAAACTGCTACTTTAAACTAACGCTTCAAATTAGAAGAACAAAATTTAGTGAGCCATGTGGGATTTGCGTACCCAACATTACCACCAAGTATCATTAAGATTGGGTGAAAAAATATTTGCTGGTATTTCGGAAACTCATTATTTCTTGGAAGCTTGGCAACCCCTTTAAATGAAAGTGCATTTATACAGTCTGTGCCAATGGCTACTTGAAGAGGAAACAAACCATAGAGACAATACTGAGAACTACATTATTTGGTCAAGATTCTAAGAGCTACTACAAACCACGTTGGATTTAGAGTTCCAAATTCATCTATCTATATGGAAGAGAACAGAGTGAAACCTAAATATAAAAACTGCTACTGTATACGAATGCTTCAACCTAGAAGAACACAATTTGGTGAGCCAAGTGGGATTGGTATACTGATGATTACCACCAAGTATCATCAAGATTGGGTGAAAAAATATTTGCTGGTATTTCGGAAACTCGTTATTTCTTAGAAGCTTGGCAAGCCCTCTCAATTAATGTGCTTTTCCACAGTGTGTTCCTAGGGCTACTTGAAGAGGAAACAAACCATAGAGACAAAACTGAGAACTCCTTTATTTTGTCAAGTTTCAAAGAGCTACTTCAAACCATGTTGGATTTAGAGTTCCAAATTCATCTATCTATATAGGAGAGAACAAAGTGAAACCTAAAAATAAAAACTGCTACTGTAAACGAACGCTTCACCCTAGAAGAACAAAATTTGGTGAGCCAAGTGGGATTTGTGTATGTGTCATTATCACCACGTATCATCAAGATTGGGTGAAATAGTATTTGCTGATATTTCGGAAACTAGTTATTTTTTTGAAGCTTGGGAAACCCTCTCAATGAAAGTGCTTTTCCACAGACTGTGCCTAGGGCTACTTGAAGAGGAAACAAACCATAGAGACAAAACTGAGAACTCCTTTATTTTATGAAGTTTCAAAGAGGTACTACAAACCATGTTGGATTTAGAGTTCCAAATTCATCTATCTATATAGGAGAGAACTGAGTGAAACCTAAAAATAAAAACTGCTACTGTAAACGAACGCTTCAACCTCGAAGAACAAACTTTGGTGAGCCAAGTGGAATGTGTGTACTTGTCATTAACACCAAGTATCATCAAGATTGGGTGAAAAACTGTTTGCTGATATTTCGGTAACTTGTAATTTCTTGGAAGCTTGGCAACCCCTTTCAATGAAAGTGCTTTTCCACAGTCTCTGCTTAGGGATACTTGAGGAGGAAACAAATCATAGAGACAAAACTGAGAACTCCTTTATTTTCACAAGTTTCAAAGAGCTACTACAAACCATGTTGGATTTAGTGTTTTAAATTCATCTATATATCTAGGAGAGAACAGAGTGTAACCTAAAAATAAAAAAAGCTACTGTAAACGAACGCTTCAACCTAGAAGGACAAAATTTGGTGAGCCAAGTGGGATTTGTGAACGTATCATTACCACCAAGTATCATCAAGATTGGGTTAAAAAATATTTGCTGGTATTTCCAAACTCGTAATTTCTTGGAAGCTTGGCAACCCCTTTTAATTAAAGTGCTTTTCCACAGTCTCTGCTTAGGGCTACTTGAAGAGGAAACAAACCATAGAGACAACACTGAAAACATTTTTATTTTGTCAAGTTTCAAAGAGCTACTACAAACCATGTTGGATTTAGAGTTCCAAATTCATCTATCTATATAGGAGAGAACAGAGGCACACCTAAAAATAAAAACTGCACTTGTAAACGAACGCTTCAAACTCGAAGAGAAAAATTTGGTGAGCCAAGTGGGATTTGTGTATTTGTAATTACCACCAAGTATCATCAAGATTGGGTGAAAAAATATTTTCCGGTATTTCGGCAACCCGTAATTTTTTGGGAGCTTGGCAAACCCTTTCAATGAAAGTGCTTTTAAACAGTTTCTGCTTAGGGCTACTAGAAGAAGAAACAAATCATAGAGACAAAACTGAGAACTCCTTTATTTTGTCAAGTTTCAAAGAGCTACTACAAACCATGTTGGATTTAGAGTTCCAAATTCATCTATCTATATAGGAGCGAACAGAGGGAAACCTAAAAATAAAAACTGCTACTGTAAACGAACGCTTCAACCTAGAAGAACAAAATTTGGTGAGCCAAGTGTGATTTGTGTACTGATCATTACGACCAAGTATCATCAAGATTGGGTGAAAAAATATTTGCTGGTATTTCGGAAACTCGTTATTTCTTAGAAGCTTGGCAACCCCTTTCAATGAAAGTGCTGTTCTACAGTTTGTGCCTAGGGCTACTTGGAGAGGAAACAAACCATAGAGACAAAACTGAGAGCTCCTTTATTTTGTTAAGTTTCAAAGAGCTACTACAAACCATATTGGATTTAGAGTTCCAAATTCATCTGTCTATATGGGAAAGAACAGAGTGAAACCTAAAAATAAAAACTGCTTCTATAAAAGAACGCTTCAACCTAGAAGAACACAATTTGGTGAGCCAAGTGGCATTTGTGTACTGATCATTACCACCGCGTATCATGAAGATTGGGTGAAAAAATATTTGCTGGTATTTCGGAAACTCGTTATTTCTTAGAAGCTTGGCAACCCCTCTCAATGAATGTGCTTTTCCCCAGTCTGTGCCTAGGGCTATTTGAAGAGGAAACAAACCATAGAGACAAAAATGAGAACTTTTTTCTTTTGTCAAGTTTCAAAGAGCTACTACAAACCATGTTGAATTTAGAGTTCCAAATTCATCTATCTATATAGGTGAGAACTGAGTGAAACCTAAAAATAAAAACTGCTACGGTAAACGAACGCTTCAACGTCGAAGAACAAAATTTGGTGAGCCAAGTGGGATTTGTGTACTTGTCATTAATACCAAGTATCATAAAGATTGGGTGAAAAACTCTTTGCTGGTATTTCGGAAACTTGTAATTTCTTGGAAGCTTGGCAACCCCTTTCAATGAAAGTGCTTTTCCACATTCTCTGCTTAGGGATACTTGAGGAGGAAACAAATAATAGAGACAAAACTGAGAACGCCTTTATTTGGTCAAGTTTCAAAGAGCTACTATAAACCATGTTGGATTTATAGTTCCAAATTCATCTATCTATATAGGAGATAACAGAGGGACAACTAAAATTATAAACTGCTACTGTAAACGAACGCTTCAACCTAGAAGAACCAATTTTGGTGAGTCAAGTTGAATTTGTGTACTGATCATTACCACCAGTATCATCAAGATTGGGTGAAAAAATATTTGCTGCTATTTTGGAAACTCGTTATTTCTTAGAAACTTGAAAACAACTCTCAATGCAAGTGCTCTTCCACTGTCTGTGCCTAGGGCTACTTGAAGAGGAAACAAACCATAGAGATAAAACTGAGAACTCCTTTATTTTGACAAGTTTCAAAGAGCTACTACAAACCATGTTGGATTTAGAGTTCCAAATTCATCTATCTATATGGGAGAGAACAGAGGGAAACCTAAAAATGAAAACTGCTCTTGTAAACGAACGCTTCAAAGTAGAAGAGCAAAATTTGGTGAGCCAAGTGGGATTTGTGTACTTGTAAATACCACCAACTATCATCAAGATTGGGTGAAAAAATATTTCCTGGTATTTCGGAAACCCGTAATTTTTTGTTAGCTTGGGAAACCCTTTCAATGAAAGTGCTTTTCCACAGTCTCTGCTTAGGGCTACTTGAAGAGGAAACAAATCATAGAGATAAAACTGAGAACTCCATTATTTTGTCAAGTTTCAAAGAGCTACTACAAACCATGTTGGATTTAGAGTTCCAAATTCATCTATCTATATAGGAGAGAAAAGAGGGACACCTAAAAATATAAACTGCAACTGTAAACGAACGCTTCAACTTAGAAGAACCAAACTTGGAGAGTCAAGTGGGATTTGTGTACTGATCATTACCACCAGTATCATCAAGATTGGGTAAAAAAATATTTACTGGTATTTTGGAAACTCGTTATTTTTTAGAAGCTTGGCAACAACTCTCAATGAAAGTGCTTTTCCGCAGTCTGTGCCTAGGGCTACTTGAAGAAGAAACAAACCATAGAGACAAAACTGAGAACTCTTTTATTTTGTCAAGTTTCAAAGACCTACTACAAACCATGTTGGATTTAGAGTTCCTAATTCATCTATCTATATAGGTGAGAACAGAGTGAAACCTAAAAATAAAAACTGCTACTGTAAACGAACGCTTCAACCTAGAAGAACAACATTTGGTGAGCCAAGTGGGATTTGTGTACTTGTCATTACCACCACGTATCATCAAGATTGGGTGAAACAGTATTTGCTGGTATTTCGGAAACTAGAAATTTCTTGGAAGCTTGGCAACTACTTTAAATGAAAGTTCTTTTCCACAGTCTCTGCTTAGGGCTACTTGAAGAGAAAACAAATCATAGAGACAAAACTGGGAACTGCTTTTTTTTTTGTAAAGTTTCAAAGCGCTACTACAAACCATGCTGGATTTAGAGTTCCAAATTCAGCTATCTATATAGGAGACAACAGAGGGAAATCTAAAAGTATAAACTGCTATTGTAAAGGAACACTTCAAACTAAAAGAACACAATTTGGTGAGCCAAGTGGGATTTGTGTACTGATCATTAACACCACGTATCATCAAGATTGGGTGAAAAAATATTTGCTGGTATTTCGAAAACTGATTATTTCTTGAAAGCTTGGCAATCCCTCTGAATGAAAGTGCTTTTCCACAGTCTGTGCCTAGGGCTACTTGAAGAAGAAACAAACCATAGAGACAAAACTGAGACCTATTTTATTTTGTCAAGTTTCAAAGAGATACTACAAACCCTGTTGGATTAAGATTTCCAAATTCATCTATCTATATAGGAGAGAAGAGAGTGAAACCTAAATATAAAAGCTGCTACTGTAGACGAACGCTTCAACCTTGAAAAACACAATTTGGTGAGCCAAGAGGGATTGGTGTACCGACGATTACCCCCAAGTACCATCAAGATTGGGTGAAAAAATATTTGACGGTATTTCAGAAACTCGTTATTTCTTAGAAGCTTGGCAACCCCTCTCAATGAAAGTGCTTTTCCACAGTCTCTGCTTAGGGCTACTTGAAGAGGAAACAAGTCATAGAGACAAAACTGAGAACTACATTTTTTTGTCAAGTTTCAAAGCGCTACTACACACCATGCTGGATTTAGAGTTCCAAATTCAGCTATCTATATAGGAGAGAACAGAGGGAAACCTACAAATATAAACTGCTAGTGACAACGAACACTTCAACATAGAAGAACACAATTTGGTGAGCCAAGTGGGATTTGTGTACTGATCATTACCACCACGTATTATCAAGATTGGGTCAAAAAATATTTGCTGGTATTTTGGAAACTCGTAATTTCTTGCAAGCTTGGCTTTTCCGCAGTATCTGCTTAAGGCTATTTGAAGAGGAAACAAACCATAGAGACAAAACTGAGAACATTTTATTTTGTCAAGTTTCAAAGAGCTACAACAAACCATGTTGGATTTAGAGTTCCAAATTTATCTATCTGTATAGGAGAGAACAGAGGGAAACCTAAAAATAAAAACTGCTCTTGTAAACGAACGCTTCAACCTAAAAGAGCAAAATTTGGTGAGCCAAGTGTGTTTGTGTACTTGTAATTACCACCAAGTATCATCAAGATTGGGTGAAAAAATATTTGCTGGTATTTCGGAAACCCGTAATTTTTTGGGAGCTTGGCTAACCCTTTCAATGAAAATGCTTTTCCACAGTCTCTGCTTAGGGCTACTTGAAGAGGAAACAAATCATAGAGACAAAACTGAGAACTCCTTTATTTTGTCAAGTTTCAAAGAGCTACTACAAACCATGTTGGATTTAGAGTTCCAAATTCATCTATCTACATAGGAAAGAACAGAGAAAAACCTAAAAATATAAACTGCTACTGTAAACGAACGCTTCAACCTAGAAGAACAAAATTTGGTTAGCCAAGTGTCATTTGTGTACTTGTTATTACCACCAAGTATCTTCAAGATTTGGTGAAAAAATATTTGCTGGTATTTCGGAAACTCGTTATTTCTTAAAAGCCTGGCAACCCCTCTCAATGAAAGTGTTTTTCCACAGTCTCTGCCTAGGGCTACTTGAAGAGGAAACAAAACGTAGAGAAAAAAACTGAGAACTTCTTCATTTTGTCAAGTTTCAAAGAGGTACTACAAACCATGTTGGATTTAGAGTTACAAATTCATCTATCTATATAAGAGAGAACAGAGTGAAACCTAAATATAAAAACTGCTACTGTAGACGAACGCTTAAACCTAGAAGAACAAAATTTGTTGAGCCAAGTGCGATTTGTGGACTTATCATTACCGTCAAGTATCATCAAGATTGGGTGAAAAAATATTTGCTGGTGTTTCGGAAACTCGTTATTTCGTAGAAGCTTGGCAACCCCTCGCATTGAAAGTGCTTTTCCACAGTTTGTGCATATGGCTACTTGAAGAGGAAACAAATCATAGAGATAAAACTGAGAACTCCTTTATTTTCTCAAGTTACAAACAGGTACTACAAACCATGTTGGATTTAGACTTCCAAATTCATCTATCTATATAAGAGAGAACAGAGTGAAACCTAAATATAAAAACTGCTACTGTAGACGAACTCTTAAACCTAGAAAAACAAAATTTGGTGGCAAAGTGGGATTTGTGTACTGATCATTACCACCAAGTATCATCAAGATTGGGTGAAGAAATATTTGCTGGTATTTCAGAAACTCGTTATTTCTTGGAAGCTTGGCAACCCCTTTCAATGAAAGTGCATTTCCACAGTCTGTGCCTAGGGCTACTTGAAGTGGAAACAAACGATAGGGACAATACTGAGAACTCCTGTATTTTGTCACGTTTCAAAGAGCTACTACAAAGCATGTTGGATTTAGAGTTCCAAATTCATCTATCCTTATAAGAGAGAACAGTGTGAAACCTAAATATAAAAACTGCTACTGTAGACGAACGCTTAAACCTAGAAGAACAAAAATTGTTGAGCCAAGTGCGATTTGTGGACTTATCATTACCACCAAGTATCATCAATATTGGGTGAAAAAATACTTGCTGGTATTTCGGAAACTCGTTATTTCGTAGAAGCTTGGCAACCGCTCTCAATTAAAGTGCTTTTCCACAGTCTGTGCCTAGGGCTACTTGAAGAGGAAACAAACCATAGAGACAAAACTGAGAACTCCTTTATTTTGTCAAGTTTCAAACAGCTACTACAAACCATGTTGGATTTAGAGTTCCAAATTCATCTATCTATATAGGAGAGAACTGAGTGAAACCTAAATATAAAAACTGCTACTGTAGACGAACGCTTAAACTTAGAAGAACAAAATTTGGTGGGCCAAGTGGGATTTGTGTACTGATCATTACCACCAAGTATCATCAAGATTGGGTGAAAAAATATTTGCTGGTATTTCGGAAACTCGTTATTTCTTAGAAGCTTGGCAACCCCTCTCAATTAATGTGCTTTTCCACAGTCTGTGCCTAGGGCTACTTGAAGAGGAAACAAACCACAGATCAAAACTGAGAACTCCTTTATTTTGTCAAGTTTCAAAGAGCTACTTCAAACCATGTTGGATTAAGAGTTCCAAATTCATCTATCGATATAGTAGAGAACAAAGTGAAACCTAAAAATAAAAACTGCTACTCTAAACGAACGCTTCAACCTAGAAGAACAAAATTTGGTGAGCCAAGTGGGATTTGTGTACGTGTCACTATCACCACGTATCATCAAGATTGGGTGAAAAAGTATTTGCTTGTATTTCGGAAAATCATAATTTCTTGGAAGCTTGGGAACTCCTTTCAATGAAAGTGCTTTTCAACAGTCTCTGCTTATGGCTACTTGAAGAGAAAACAAATCATAGAGACAAAACAGAGAACTCCTTTATTTTATCAATTTTCAAAGAGCTACTACAAACCATGTTGGATTTACTGTTCCAAATTCATCTATCTATATATGAGAGAAGAGAGTGAAACCTAAATATAAAAACTGCAACTGTAGACGAACGCTTCAACATAGAAGAACAAAATTTGGTGACCCAAGTGGGATTTGTGTACTTGTCATTACCACCACGTATCATCAAGATTGGGTGAAAAAGTATTTGCTGGTATTTCGGAAACTCGTAATTTCTTGGAAGCTTGGCAACTCCTTTCAATGAAAGTGCTTTTCCACAGTCTCTGCTGAGGGCTACTTGAAGAGGAAACAAATCATAGAGACAAACTGAGAACTACTTTTTTTTTGTCAAGTTTCAAAGCGCTACTACAAACCATGCTGGATTTTGAGTTCCAAATTCAGCTATCTATATAGGAGAGAACAGATGGAAACCTAAAAATATAAACTGCTACTGTAAACGAACACTTCAACCTAGAAGAACACAATTTGGTGAGCCAAGTGGGATTTTTGTACTGATCATTACCACCACGTATCATCCAGATTGGGTGAAAACATATTTGCTGGTATTTCGAAAACTCCTTATTTCTTAGAAGCTTGGCAACCCCTCTCAATGAAAATGCTTTTCCAAAATCTGTGCCTAGGGCTACTTGAAGAGGAAACAAACAATAGAGACAAAACTGAGATCTTCTTAATTTTGTCAAGCCTCAAAGAGCTACTACAAACCATGTTGGATTTAGGGTTCCAAATTCATCTATCTATATAAGAAAGAACAGAGTGAAACCTAATTAAAAAACTGCTACTGTAGACGAACGCTTAAACCTAGAAGAACAAAATTTGTTGAGCCAAGTGCGATTTGTGGACTTATCATTACCACCAAGTATAATCAAGATTGGGTGAAAAAATATATGCTGGTATTTTGGAAACTCGTTATTTCTTGTAAGCTTGGCAACCCCTTTCAATGAAAGTGCATTTCCTCAGTCTGTGCATAGGGCTACTTGAAGAGGAAACAAACCATAGAGACAAAACTGAGAACTCCTTTATGTTGTCAAGTTTCCAACAGCTACTACAAACCATGTTGAATTTTGAGTTCCAAATTCATCTATCTATATAGGAGAGAAAAGAGTGAAACCAAAATATAAAAACTGCTACTCTAGATGATCGCTTAAACGTAGAAGAACAAAATTTGGTGGGCCAAGTGCGATTTGTGGACTTATCATTACCACCAAGTATAATCAAGATTGGGTGAAAAAATATATGCTGGTATTTTGGAAACTCGTTATTTCTTGTAAGCTTGGCAACCCCTTTCAATGAAAGTGCATTTCCTCAGTCTGTGCATATGGCTACTTGAAGAGGAAACAAACCATAGAGACAAAACTGAGAACTCCTTTATGTTGTCAAGTTTCTAACAGCTACTACAAACCATGTTGAATTTTGAGTTCCAAATTCATCTATCTATATATGAGAGAACAGAGTGAAACCAAAATATAAAAACTGCTACTGTAGATGAACACTTAAACCTAGAAGAAGAAAATTTGGTGGGCCAAGTGGGATTCGTATACTGATCATTACCACCAAGCATCATCAAGATTGGGTGAAAAAATATTTGCTGGTATTTTGGAAACACGTTATTTCTTGGAATCTTGGCAACCCCTTTCAATGAAAGTGCATTTCCACACTCTGTGCCTAGGGCTACTTGAAGAGGAAACAAACCATAGAGACAAAACTGAGAACTACTTAATTTTGTCAAGTTTCAAAGAGCTACTACAAACCATGTTGGATTTAGAGTTCCAAATTCATCTATCTATATGGAAGAGAACAGAGTGAAACCTAAATATAAAAACTGCTAATGTAGACGAACACTTCAACCTAGAAGAACAAAATTTGGTGAGCTAAGTGGGATTGGTGTACTGATCATTACCACCAAGTATCATCAAGATTGGGTGAAAAAATATTTGCTGTTATTTCGGGTACTCATTATTCCTTGGAAGCTTGGCAACCCCTCTCAATTAAAGTGCTTTTCCACAGTCTGTGCCTAGGGCTACTTGAAGAGGTAACAATCCACAGAGAGAAAACTGAGAACTCCTTTATTTTGTCAAGTTTCAAAGAGCTACTTCAAACCATGTTGGATTAAGAGTTCCAAATTCATCTATCTATATAGGAGAGAACAAAGTGAAACCTAAAAATAAAAACTGCTACTCAAAACGAACGCTTCAACCTAGAAGAACAAAATTTGGTGTGCCAAGTGGGATTTGTGTACTTGTCATTATCACCACGTATCATCAAGATTGGGTGAAAAAGTATTTGCTGGTATTTCGGAAACTTGTAATTTCTTGGAAGTTTGGCAACTCCTTTCAATGAAAGTGCTTTTCCACAGTCTCTGCTTAGGGCTACTTGAAGAGGAAACAAACCATAGAGACAATACTGAGAACTACATTATTTTGTCGAGTTTCAAAGCGCTACTACAAACCATGCTGGATTTAGGGTTCCAAATTCATCTATCTATATAAGAGAGAACAGAGTGAAAACTAAATATAAAAACTGCTACTGTAGACGAACGCTTAAACCTAAAGAACAAAATTTGGTGAGCCAAGTGGGATTTGTGGACTGATCATTACCACCAAGTATCACCAAGATTGGGTAAAAAAAAATTTCCTGGCATTTCGAAAACTCGTTATTTCTTAGAAGCTTGGCAAACCCTCTCAATGAAAGTGCTTTTCCACAGTCTGTGCCTAGGGCTACTTGAAGAGGAAACAAACCATAGAGACAAAACTGAGAACTCCTTTATTTTGTCAAGTTTCAAAGAGCTACTACAAACCATGTTGGATTTACAGTTCCAAATCATCTATCTATATAGGAGAGAACAGAGTGAAACCTAAAAATAAAAATTGCTACTGTAAAGGAACGCTTCGACCTAGAAGAACAAAATTTGGTGAGCCAAATGGGATTTGTGTACCGATCATTACCACAAAGTATCATCAAGATTGGGTGAAAAAATATTTGCTGGTATTTCGGAAACTCGTTATTTCTTGGATGCTTTGCAACGCCTTTCAGTGAAAGTGCTTTTCCACAGTCTGTGCCTAGGGCTACTTGAAGAAGAAACAAACCATAGAGACAAAATTGAGAACTATTTTATTTTGTCAAGTTTCAGTGAGCTACTACAAACCATGTTGGATTTACAGTTCCAAATTCATCTATCTATATAAGAGAGAACAAAGTGAAACCTAAATATAAAAACTGCTACTGTAGACGAACGTTTCAACCTAGAAGAACACAATTTGGTGAGCCAAGTGGGATTGGTGTACTCATCATTAACACCAAGTATCACCAAGTTTTAGTGAAAAAATATTTGCTGGTATTTCGGAAACTCGTTATTTCTAGAAGCTTGGTAACCCCTCTCAATTAAAGTGCTTTTCCACAGTCTGTGCCTAGGGCTACTTGAAGAGGAAACAAACCATAGAGACAAAACTGAGAACTCCTTAATTTTGTCAAGTTTCAAAGAGCTACTGCAAACCATGTTGGATTTAGAGTTCCAAATTCATCTATCTATATAGGAGAGAACAGAGGGAAACCTAAATATATAAACTGCTACTGTAAACGAACGCTTCAACCTAGAAGAAGAAAATTTGGTGGGCCAAGTGGGATTTGTGTACTGATCATGACCAACAAGTACAATCAAGATTGGGTGAAAAAATATTTGCTTGTATTTCGGAAACTCGTTATTTCTTAGAAGCTTGGCAACCCCTCTCAATGAAAGTGCTTTTCTCCAGTCTGTGCCTCGGGCTACTTGAAGAGGAAACAAACCATAGAGACAAAACTGAGAACTCCTCTATTTTGTCAAGTTTCAAAGAGCTTTTACAAACCATGTTGGATTTAGAGTTTTAAATTCATCTATCTCTATAGGAGAGAACAGAGTGAAACCTAAACATAAAAACTGCTACTGTAAACGAACGCTTCAACCTAGAAGAACAAAATTGGGTGATCCAAGTGGGGTTTGTGTACCGATCATTACCACCAAGTATCATTAAGATTGCGTGAAAAAATATTTGCTGGTATTTCGGGAACTCGTTATTCCTTGGAATCTTGGCAACCCCTTTCAATGAAAGTGCATTTCCACAGTCTGTGCCTAGGGCTACTTGAAGAGGAAACAAACCATAGAGACAATACTCAGAACTTCTGTATTTTGTCAAGTTTCAAAGAACTACTACAAACCATGTTGGATTTAGAGTTCCAAATTCATATATCTATATAGGAGAGAACAGAGTGAAACCTAAAAGTAAAAACTGCTACTTTAAACTAACGCTTCAACCTAGAAGAACAAAATTTGGTGAGCCATGTGGGATTTGCGTACCCAACATTACCACCAAGTATCATTAAGATTGGGTGAAAAAATATTTGCTGGTATTTCGGAAACTCATTATTTCTTGGAAGCTTGGCAACCCCTTTCAATGAAAGTGCATTTATACAGTCTGTGCCAATGGCTACTTGAAGAGGAAACAAACCATAGAGACAATACTGAGAACTACATTATTTGGTCAAGATTCTAAGAGCTACTACAAACCACGTTGGATTTAGAGTTCCAAAATTCATCTATCTATATGGAAGAGAACAGAGTGAAACCTAAATATAAAAACTGCTACTGTAGACGAATGCTTCAACCTAGAAGAACACAATTTGGTGAGCCAAGTGGGATTGGTATACTGATGATTACCACCAAGTATCATCAAGATTGGGTGAAAAAATATTTGCTGGTATTTCGGAAACTCATTATTTCTTAGAAGCTTGGCAAGCCCTCTCAATGAAAGTGCTTTTCTCCAGTCTGTGCCTCGGGCTACTTGAAGAGGAAACAAACCATAGAGACAAAACTGAGAACTCCTCTATTTTGTCAAGTTTCAAAGAGATATTACAAACCATGTTGGATTTAGAGTTTTAAATTCATCTATCTCTATAGGAGAGAACAGAATGAAACCTAAAAATAAAAACTGCTACTGTAAACGAACGCTTCAACCTAGAAGAACAAAATTTGGTGAGCCATGTGGAATTTGTGTACCAATCATTACCACCAAGTATCATCAAGATTGGGTGAAAAAATATTTGCTGGTATTTCGGAAACTCATTATTTCTTGGAAGCTCGGCAACCCCTTTCAATGAAAGTGCATTTCTACAGTCTGTGCCAAGGGCTACTTGAAGAGGAAACAAACCATAGAGACAATACTGAGAACTACATTATTTGGTCAAGATTCTAAGAGCTACTACAAACCACGTTGGATTTAGAGTTCCAAATTCATCTATCTATATGGAAGAGAACAGAGTGAAACCTAAATATAAAAACTGCTCCTGTAGACGAATGCTTCAAGCTAGAAGAACACAATTTTGTGAGCCAAGTGGGATTGGTATCCTGATCTTTACCACCAAGTATCATCAAGATTGGGTGAAAAAGTATTTGCTGGTATTTTGGAAACTCGTAATTTCTTGGAAGCTTGGGAACTCCTTTCAATAAATGTGCTTTTAAACAGTCTCTGCTTAGGGCTACTTGAAGAGAAAACGAATCATAGAGAAAAAACAGAGTTCTCCTTTATTTTATCATTTTTCAAAGAGCTACTATAAACCATGTTGTATTTACAGTTCCAAATTCATCTATCTATATAGGAGAGAAGAGAGTGAAACCTAAATATAAAAACTGCTACTGTAGACGAACGCTTCAACCTAGAAGAACGAAATTTGGTGAGCCAAGTGGGATTTGTGTACTTGTCATTACCACCACGTATCATCAAGATTGGGTGAAAAAGTATTTGCTGGTATTTCGAAAACTTGTAATTTCTTGGAAGCTTGGCAACTCCTTTCAATGAAAGTGCTTTTCCACAGTCTCTGCCTAGGGCTACTTGAAGAGGAAACAAATCATAGAGACAAAACTGAGAACTACTTTTTTTGTCAACTTTCAAGCGCTACTACAAAACATGCTGGATTTTGAGTTCCAAAATCAGCTATCAATATAGGAGAGAACAGAAGGAAACCTAAAAATATAAACTGCTACTATAAACCAACACTTCAACCTAGAAGAACACAATTTGGTGAGCCAAGTGGGATTTGTGTACTTGTGATTACCACCAAGTATCATCAAGATTGGGTGAAAAAGTATTTGCTGGTATTTCGGAAACTCGTTATTTCTTAGAAGCTTGGAAACCCCTTTCAATGAAAGTGCTTTTCCACAGTCTCTGCTTAGGGCTACTTGAAGACTATACAAACCATAGGGACAAAACTGAGAACTCCTTTATGTTGTAAAGTTTTAAAGAGCTACTACAAACCATGTTGCATTTAGAGTTCCAAATTCATCTATCTATATAGGAGAGAACAGAGGGAAACCTAAAAATAAAAACTGCTCTTGTAAACGAACGCTTCAACCAAGAAGAGCAAAATTTGGTGAGCCAAGTGGGATTTGTGTATTTGTAATTACCACCAAGTATTATCAAGATTGGGTGAAAAAATATTTGCTGGTATTTCGGAAACCCGTAATTTTTTGGGAGCTTGGCAAACCCTTTCAATGAAAGTGCTTTTCCCAGTTTCTCCTTAGGGCTACTTGAAGAGGAAACAAATCATAGAGAAAAAACTGAGAACTCCTTTATTTTGTCACGTTTCAAAGAGCTACTACAATTCATGTTGGATTTAGAGTTCCAAATTCATCTATCTATATAGGAGAGAACAGAGGGAAACCTAAATATAAAAACTGCTACTGTGGACGAACGCTTCAACCTAGAAAACAAAATTTGGTGAGCCAAGTGGGATTTTTGTACTGATCATTACCACCAAGTACCTTCAATATTGGGTGAAAAAATGTTTGCTGGTATTTTAGAAACTCGTTATTTCTTAGAAGCTTGGCAATCCCTCTCAATGAAAGTGCTTTTCCATAGTCTGCGCCTAGGGCTACTTGAAGAAGAAACAAGCCATAGAGAGAAAACTGAGAACTCCTTTATTTTGTGAAGTTTCAAAGAGCTACTACAAACCATGTTGGATTTAGATTTCCAAATTCATCTATGTATATAGGAGAGAACAGAGGGAAACCTAAAAATATAAACTGATACTGTAAACGAACGCTTCAAATTTGAAGAACAAAATTCGGTGAGCCAAGTGGGATTTGTGTACTTGTCATTACCACCACGTATCATCAAGATTGGGTGAAAAAATATTTGCTGGTATTTCGGAAACTCGAAATTTCTTGGAAGCTTGGAAACCCCTTTCAATGAAAGTGCTTTTCCACAGTCTCTGCTTAGGGCTACTTTAAGAGGAAACAAACCATAGAGACAAAACTGAGACCTCTTTTTTTTTTTGTCAAGTTTCTAAGAGCTACTACAAACCATGTTGGATTTAGAGTCCCATATTCATCTATCTATATAGGAGAGAACAGATGGAAACCTAATTATAAAAACTGCTAGTGTAGACGAACGCTACAACCTAGAAGAACACAATTTGGTGAGCCAAGTGGGATTTGTGTACTGATCATTACCACCAAGTATCATCAAGATTGGGTGAAAAAATTGTTGCTGCTATTTCGGAAACTCGTTATTTCTTAGAAGTTTGGCAACCCCTCTCAATGAAAATGCTTTTCCACATTCTGTGTCTACGGCTACTTGAAGAGGTAACAAACCATAGAGACAACTGAGATCTCCTTTATTTTGTCAGGTTTCAAAGAGCTACTACAAACCATGTTGGATTTAGAGTTCCAAATTAATCTATCTATATAGGAGAGAACAGAGGGAAACCTAAAAATATAAACTGCTACTGTAAACTAACGCTTCAACCTAGAATAACAAAATTTCGTGAATCAAGTGGGATTTCTGTATCGATCATTAGCACCAAGTATCATCAAGTTTGGGTGAAAAAATATTTGCTGGTATTTCGGAAACTCATTACTTCTTGGAAGCTTGGCAACCCCTTTCAATGAAAGTGCTTTTCCACAGTCTGTTCCTAGGGCTACTTGAAGAGGAAACAAACCATAGAGGCAATAATGAGAACGACTTTATTTTGTCAAATTTCAAAAAGCTACTACAATCTATGTTCGATTAAGAGTTCCATATTCATCTATCAATATAAGAGAGAACAAAGTGAAACATAAAAACAAAAACTGCTACTGTAAACGAATGCTTCAACCTAGAAGAACAAAATTTGGTGAGCCAAGTGGGATTTGTGTACTTGTCATTACTACCACGTATCATCAAGATTGGGTGAAACAGTATTTGCTGGTATTTCGGAAACTCGTAATTTCTTGGAAGCTTGGCAACTCCTTTCAATGAAAGTGCTTTTCCACAGTCTCTGCTTAGGGCTACTTGAAGAGAAAACAAATCATAGAGACAAAACTGGGAACTACTTTTTATTGTCGAGTTTCAAACAGCTACTAAAAACCATGTTGGATTTAGAGTTCCAAATTCATCTATCTATATAGGAGAGAACAGAGTGAAACCTAAAAATAAAAACTGCTACTGTAAACGAACGCTTCAACCTGGAAGAACACAGTTTGGTGAGCCAAGTGGGATTTGTGTACTGATCATTACCACAACGTATCATCAAGATTGCGTGAAAAAATATTTGCTGGTATTTCGGAAACTCGTTATTTCTTAGAAGATTGGCAACCCCTCTAAATGAAAGTGCTTTTCCATAGTCTGTGCCTAGTGCTACTTGAAGAAGAAACAATGCATAAAGACAAAACTGAGAACTTTTTTATTTTGTCAAGTTTCAAAGAGCTACTACAAACCATGTTGGATTTAGAGTTCCAAATTCATCTATCTATATAGGAGAGAACAGAGTGAAACCTAAAAACAAAAATGCTACTGTAAACTAACAATTCAACCTAGAAGAACAAAATTTGGTGAGCGAAGCGCGATTTGTGTACTTGTCATTACCACCACGTATCGTCAAGATTGGGTGAAAAAGTATTTGCTGGTATTTCGTAAACTCGTAATTTCTTGGAAGCTTGGCAACTCCTTTCAATGAAAGTGGTTTTCGACAGTCTCTTTTTGGGCTACTTGAAGAGGAAACAAATCATAGAGACAAAAGGGAGAACTACTTTTTTTGTCAAGTTTCAAAGAGCTACTAAAAACCATGTTGGAATTAAAGTTCCATATTCATCTATCTATATAGAAGAGAACAGAGTGAAACCTAAATATAAAAACTGCTACTGTAGACGAATGCTTAAACCTAGAAAAACAAAATTTGGTGAGCCAAGTGGGATTGGTGTACTGATCATTACCACCAAGTATCATCAAGATTGGGTAAAAAAATATATGCTGGTATTTCGGAAACTCGTTATTTCTTAGAAGCTTGGCAACCCCTCTCAATGAAAGTGCTTTTCCACAGTCTGTGATTACGGCTACTTAAAGAGGAAACAAACCAGAGAGACAAAACTGAGAATTCTTTATTTTGTCAAGTTTCAAAGAGCTACTAAAAACCATGTTGGATTTAGAGTTCCAAATTCATCTATCTACATAGGACAGAACAGAGGGAAACCTAAAAATATAAACTGCTACTGTAAACGGACGCTTCAACCTGGAAGTGTCAAAATTTGCTGAGTCAAGTGGGATTTGTGTACTGATCATTACCACACAGTATCATCAAGATTGGGTGAAAAAACATTTGCTTGTATTTCGGAAACTCGTTATATCTTAGAAGATTGGCCACCCCTCAAAATGAAAGTGCTTTTTCAGAGTCTTTGCCTAGGGCTACTTGAAGAGGAAACAAACCATAGAGACAAAACTGAGAACTACTTTATTTTGTCAAGTTTCAAAAAGCTACTACAAACCATGTTGGATTTAGAGTTCCAAATTCATCTATCTATATAGGAGAGAACAAAGTGAAACCTAAAAATAAAAACTGCTACTGTAAACGAACACTTCACCCTAGAAGAACAAAATTTTGTTAGCCAAGCGGGATTTGTGTACTTGTCATTACCACAACTTATCCTCAAGATTGGGTGAAAAAGTATTTGCTGGTATTTCGTAAACTCGAAATTTCTTGTAAGCTTGGCAACTCCTTTCAATGAAAGTGCTTTTCCACAGTCTCTAATTAGGATTACTTGAAAAGGAAACAAATCATAGAGACAAAACTGAGAACTACATTTTTGTCAAGTTTCAAAAGCTACTACAAACCATGTTGGATTTAGAGTTCCAAATTCATCTCTCTATATAGAAGAGAACAGAGTGAAACCTCAATATAAAAACTGCTACTCTAGACGAACGCTTCAACCTAGAAAAACAAAATATGGTGGGCAAAGTGTAATTCATGTACTGATCATTTTACCAAGTATCATCAAGATTGGGTGAAAAAATATTTGCTGGTATTTTGGAAACTCGTTATTTCTTAGAAGGTTGGCAAACCCTCTCTATGCAAGTGCTTTTCCCCAGTCTGTGCCAAGGGCTTCTTGAAGAGGAAACAAACCATAGAGACAAAACTGAGAACTACTTTATGTTGGCAAGTTTCAAAGAGCTACTACAAACCATGTTGGATTTAGAGTTCCAAATTCATCTATTTATATAGGAGAGAAGAGAGTGAAACCTAAAAATAAAAACTGCTACTGTAAACGAAGGCTTCTACCTAGAAGAACAAAATTTTTGAGCCATGTGGGATTTGTGTACTTGTCATTACGACCACGTATCATCAAGATTGGGTGAAAAAATATTTGCTGGTATTTCAGAAACTCGTAATTTCTTGGAAGCTTGGCAACCCCTTTCAATGAAAGTGCTTTCCCACAGTCTCTGTTTAGGGCTACTGGAAGAGAAAACAAATCATAGAGACAAAACTGAGAACTCCTTTATTTTTTCAAGTTTCAAAGAGGTACTACAAACCATGTTGGATTTAGAGTTCCAAATTCATCTATGTATATAGGAGAGAACAGAGGGAAACCTAAAAATATAAACTGCTAATGTAAACGAACGCTTCAAACTAGAAGAACAAAATTTGGTGAGTCAAGTGGGATTTGTGTACCCATCATTACCACCTAGTATCATCAAGATTGGGTGAAAAAATATTTGCTGGTATTTCGGAAACTCGTTATTTCTTGGATGCTTGCAACCCCTTTCAATGAAAGTGCTTTTCCACAGTCTGTGCCTAGGGCTACTTTTAGGGGAAACCAACCATAGAGACAATACTGAGAACTCCTTTATTTTGTCAAGTTTCAAAGAGCTAGTACGAACCATGTTGGATTTAGAGTTCCAAATTCATCTATCAATATAAGAGAGAACAGAGTAAAACCTAAATATAAAAACTCCTACTGTAGACGAACGCTTAAACCTAGAAGAACACAACTTGGTGAGCCAAGTGGGATTTGTGTACTGATCATTACCACCAAGTATCATCAAGATTGGGTGAAAAAGTATTTGCTGGTATTTCGTAAACTTGTAATTTCTTGGAAGCTTGGCAACTCCTTTCAATGAAAGTGCTTTTCCACAGTCTCTCCTTAGGGCTAATTGAAGAGGAAACAAATCATAGAGACAAAACTGAGAACTACTTTTTTTGTCTAGTTTCAAAGAGCTACTACAAACCTAGTTGGATTTAGAGTTCCAAATTCAGCTATCTATATAGGAGAGCACAGAGGAAACCTAAAAATATAAACTGCTACTCAAAACGAACGCTTCAACCTAGAAGAACAAAATTAGGTGAGCCAAGTGGGATTTGCGTACTTGTCATTACCACCAAGTATCATCAAGATTGGGTGAAAAAATATTTGCTGGTATTTCGGAAACTCGTTATTTCTTGGAAGCTTGGCAACCCCTTTCAATGAAAGTGCTTTTCCACAGGTTGTGCCTAGGGCTACTTGAAGAGGAAACAAACAATAAAGACAATACTGGGAAGTCCTTAATTTTGTCAAGTTTCAAAGAGCTACTACACACCATGTTGGATTTAGAGTCCCAAATTCATCTATCAATATAAGAGAGAACAGAGTAAAACCTAAATATAAAACTACTACTGTAGACGAACGCTTAAACCTAGAAGAACACAACTTGGTGAGCCATGTGGGATTTGTGTACTGATCATTACCACCAAGTATCATCAAGATTGGGTGAAAAAGTATTTGCTGGTATTTCGTAAACTCGTAATTTCTTGGAAGCTTGGCAACTCCTTTCAATGAAAGTGCTTTTCCACAGTCTCTCCTTAGGGCTACTTGAAGAGGAAACAAATCATAGAGACAAAACTGAGAACTACTTTTTTTGTCAAGTTTCAAAGAGCTACTACAAACCTAGTTGGATTTAGAGTTCCAAATTCAGCTATCTATATAGTAGAGGACAGAGGGAAACCTAAAAATATAAACTGCTACTCAAAACGAACGCTTCAACCTAGTAGAGCAACATTAGGTGAGACAAGTGGGATTTGTGTACTTGTCATTACCACCAAGTATCATCAAGATTGTGTGAAAAAATATTTGCTGGTATTTCGGAAACTCGTTATTTCTTGGAAACTTGGCAACCCCTTTCAAAGAAAGTGCATTTCCACAGTCTGTGCCTAGAGCTACTTGAAGAGGAAACAAACCATAAGGACAATACTGGGAAGTCCTTTATTTTGTCAAGTTTCAAAGAGCTACTACACACCATGTTGGATTTAGAGTTCCAAATTCATCTATCAATATAAGAGAGAACAGAGTAAAACCTAATTATAAAAACTACTACTGTAGACGAAAGCTTAAACTTAGAAGAACACAACTTGGTGAGCCAAGTGTTATTTGTGTACTGATCATTACCACCAAGTATCATCAAGATTGGGTGAAAACGTATTTGCTGGTATTTCTGAAACTCGTTATTTCTTAGAAGCTTGGCAACCCCTCTCAAAGAAAGTGCTTTTCCACATTCTGTGCCTACGTCTACTTGAAGAGGAAACAAACCATAGAGACAAAACTGAGAACTCCTTTATTTTGTCAAGTTTCAAAGAGCTACTACAAACCATGTTTGATTTAGAGTTCCAAATTCATCTATCTATATAGAAGAGAACAGAGTGAAACCTAAATATAAAAACTGCTACTGTAGACGAACGCTTCAACCTAGAAGAACAAAATTTGCTGAGCCAAGTGGGATTTGTGTACCCATCATTATCACCAAGTATCATCAAGATTGGGTGTAAAAAATATTTGCTGGTATTTCGGGAACTCGTTATTTCTTGGAATGTGGCAACCCCTTTCAATGAAAGTTCTTTTCCACAGTCTGTGCCTAGGGCTACTTGAAGAGGAAACAAACCATAAAGACAATACTGAGAACTATTTTATTTTGTCAAGTTTCAAAGAGCTACTACAAACCATGTTCGATTTAGAGTTCCAAATTCATCTATCTATGTAGAAGAGAACAGAGTGAAACCTAAATATAAAAACTGCTACTGTAGACGAACGCTTCAACCTAGAATAACAAAATTTGGTGAGCCAAGTGGGATTTCTGTACCGATCATTACCACCAAGTATCATCAAGATTGGGTGAAAAAACATTTGCTGGTATTTTGGAAACTCGTTATTTCTTAGAAGTTTGGCAAACCCTCTCAATGAAAGTGCTTTTCCCCAGTCTGTGCCAAGGGCTACTTGAAGAGGAAACAAACCATAGAGACAAAACTGAGAACTACTTTATGTTGGCAAGTTTCAAAGAGCTACTACAAACCATGTTGGATTTAGAATTTTAAATTCATCTATCTATATAGGAGAGAACAAAGTGATACCTAAAAATAAAAACTGCTACTGTAAACGAACGCTTCTACCTAGAAGAACAAAATTTTTGAGCCATGTGGGATTTGTGTACTTGTCATTACGACCACGTATCATCAAGATTGGGTGAAAAAATATTTGCTGGTATTTCAGAAACTCATAATTTCTTGGAAGCTTGGCAACCCCTTTCAATGAAAGTGCTTTCCCACAGTCTCTGTTTAGGGCTACTTGAAGAGAAAACAAATCATAGAGACAAAACTGAGAACTTTTTTTATTTTTTCAAGTTTCAAAGAGCTACTACAAACCATGTTGGATTTAGAGTTCCAAATTCATCTATGTATATAGGAGAGAACAGAGGGAAACCTAAAAATATAAACTGCTAATGTAAACGAACGCTTCAAACTAGAAGAACAAAATTTGGTGAGTCAAGTGGGATTTGTGTACCCATCATTACCACCTAGTATCATCAACATTGGGTGAAAAAATATTTGCTGGTATTTCGGAAACTCGTTATTTCTTGGATGCTTGCAACCCCTTTCAATGAAAGTGCTTTTCCACAGTCTGTGCCTAGGGCTACTTTTAGGGGAAACCAACCATAGAGACAATACTGAGAACTCCTTTATTTTGTCAAGTTTCAAAGAGCTAGTACGAACCATGTTGGATTTAGAGTTCCAAATTCATCTATCAATATAAGAGAGAACAGAGTAAAACCTAAATATAAAAACTACTACTGTAGACGAACGCTTAAAACTAGAAGAACATAACTTGGTGAGCCAAGTGGGATTTGTGTACTGATCATTACCACCAAGTATCATCAAGATTGGGTGAAAAAGTATTTGCTGGTATTTCGTGAACTCGTAATTTCTTGGAAGCTTGGCAACTCCTTTCAATGAAAGTGCTTTTCCACAGTCTCTCCTTAGGGCTAATTGAAGAGGAAACAAATCATAGAGACAAAACTGAGAACTTCTATTTTTGTCTAGTTTCAAAGAGCTACTACAAACCTAGTTGGATTTAGCGTTCCAAATTCAGCTATCTATATAGGAGAGCACAGAGGAAACCTAAAAATATAAACTGCTACTCAAAACGAACGCTTCAACCTAGAAGAAGAAAATTAGGTGAGTCAAGTGGGATTTATGTACCCATTATTACCACCAAGTATCATCAATATTGGGTGAAAAAATATTTGCTGGTATTTCGGTAACTCATTATTTCTTAGAAGCTTGGCCACCCCTCAAAATGAAAGTTCTTTTCCACAGTCTGTGCCTAGGGCTACGTGAAGATGAAACAAACCATAGAGACAAAACTGAGAACTCCTTTATTTTGTCAAGTTTCAAAGAGCTAGTACGAACCATGTTGGATTTAGTGTTCCAAATTCATCTATCTATATAAGAGAGAACAAAGTGAAACCTAAAAATAAAAACTGCAACTGTAAACGAACACTTCAACCTAGAAGAAGAACAAAATTTGGTGAGCCAAGCGGGATTTGTGTACTTGTCTTTACCACCACGTATCGTCAAGATTGGGTGAAAAAGTATTTGCTGGTATTTCGTAAACTCGTAATTTCTTGGAAGCTTAGCAACTACTTTCAATGTTAGTGCTTTTCCACAGTCTCTTTTTTGGGCTACTTAAAGAGGAAACAAATAATAGAGACAAAACTGAGAACTACTTTTTTTGTCAAGTTTCAAAGAGCTACTAAAAATCATGTTGGATTTAGAGTTCCATATTCATCTATCTATATAGAAGAGAACAGAGTGAAACCTAAATATAAAAACTGCTACTGTAGACGAATGCTTAAACCTAGAAAAATAAAATATGGTGAGCCAAGTGGGATTGGTGTACTGATCTTTACCACCAAGTATCATCAAGATTGGGTAAAAAAATATTTGCTGGTATTTCGGAAACTCGTTATTTCTTGGAAGCTTGGAAACCTCTTTTAATGAAAGTGGTTTTCCACAGTCTGTGCCTAGGGCTACTTGAAGAGGAAACAAACCATACAGACAATACTCAGAACTCCTTTATTTTGTCAAGTTTCAAATAGCTACTACAAACCATGTTGGATTTACAGTTCCAAATTCATCTATCTATATAGAAGAGAACAGAGCGAAACCTAAATATAAAAACTGCTACTGTAGACGAACGCTTCAACCTAGAAAATCAAAATTTGGTGAGCCAAGTGGGATTGTTGTACTGATCAATACCACCACGTATCATGCAGATTGGGTGAAAAAATATTTGCTGGTATTTCGGAAACTCGTTATTTCTTAGAAGCTTGGCAACCCCTCTCAATGAAAGTGTTTTTCCACAGTCTGTGCCTAGGGCTACATGAAGAGGAAACCAACCATAGAGACAAAACTGAGATCTCCTTTATTTTGTCAAGTTTTTAAGAGCTACTACAAACCATGTTGGATTTAGAGTTCCAAATTCATCTATAAATATAAAAGAGAACAGAGTAAAACCTAAATATAAAAACTACTACTGTAGACGAACGCTTAACCCTAGAAGAACACAACTTGGTGAGACAAGTGGGATTTGTGGACTGATCATTTCCACCAATTATCATCAGGATTGGATGAAAAAATATTTGCTGGTATTTCGGAAACTCGTTATTTCTTAGAAGTTTGGCAAACCCTCTCAATGCAAGTGCTTTTCCCCAGTCTGTGCCTAGGGCTACTTGAAGAGGAAACAAACCATAGAGACAAAACTGAGAACTCCTTTATTTTGTCAAGTTTCAAAGAGCGACTACAAACCATGTTGGATTTAGAGTTTCAAATTCATCTATCTATATAGGAGAGAACAAAGTGAAACCTAAAAATAAAAACTGCTACTGTAAACGAACGCTTCAAGCTAGAAGAACAAAATTTGTTGAGCCAAGTGGGATTAGTGTACTTGTCATTACGACCACGTATCATCAAGATTGGATGAAAAAGTATTTGCTGGTATTTCGGGACCTCGTAATTTCTTGGAAGCTTGGCAACCCCTTTCAATGAAAGTGCTTTTCCACAGTCTCTGTTTAGTTCTACTTGAAGAGAAAACAAATCATAGAGACAAAACTGAGAACTCCTTTATTTTTTCAAGTTTCAAAGAGCTACTACAAACCTTGTTGGATTTAGTGTTCCAAATTCATCTCTCTACATAGGAGAGAATAGAGGGAAACCTAAAAATATAAAATGCTATTGCAAACGAACGCTTCAAACTAAAAGAACAAAATTTGGTGAGTCAAGTGGGATTTATGTACCCATTCTTAAAACCAAGTATCATCAAGATTGGGTGAAAAAATATTTGCTGGTATTTCGGAAACTCGTTATTTCTTAGAAGCTTGGCCACCCCTCAAAATGAGAGTGCTTTTCCACAGTCTGTGCCTAGGGCTACTTGAAGAGGAAACAAACCATAGAGACAAAACTGAGAACTCCTTTCTTTTATCAAGTTTCAAAGACCTACTACAAACCATGTTGGATTTAGTGTTCCAAATTTATCTATCTATGTAGGAGAGAACAAAGTGGAACCTAAAAATAAAAACTGCTACTGTAAACGAACACTTCAACCTAGAAGAACAAAATTTGGTGAGCCAAGCGGGATTTGTGTACTTGTCATTACCACCACGTATCGTCAAGATTGGGTGAAAAAGTATTTGCTGGTATTTCGTAAACTCGTAATTTCTTGGAAGCTTGGCAACTCCTTTCAATGAAAGTGCTTTTCCACAGTCTTTCTTTTGGGCTACTTGAAGAGGAAACAAATCATAGAGACAAAACTGAGAAATATTTCTTTTGTCAAGTTTCAAAGAGCTACTACAAACCATGTTGGATTTAGAGTTCCAAATTCATCTAGTTATATAAAAGAGAACAGAGGGAAACCTAAAAATATAAACTGCTACTGTAAACGAACACTTCAAACTAGAAGAACAAAATTTGTTGAGTCAAGTGGGATTTGTGTACCGATCATTACCACCAAGTATCATCAAGATTGGGTGAAAAAATATTTGCTGGTATTTCGGAAATTCGTTATTTCGTAGAAGATTGGCAACCCCTCTCAATGAAAGTGCTTTTCCACAGTCTGTGCCTAGGGCTACGTGAAGAGGAAACAAACCATATAGACAAAACTGAGAACTCCTTTATTTTGTCAAGTTTCAAAGAGCTACTATAAACCATGTTGGATTTAGAGTTCCAAATTCATCTGTCTATATAGAAGAGAACAGAGTGAAACCTAAATATAAAAAATTCTACTGTAGACGAACGCTTAAACCTAGAAGAACAAAATTTGGTGAGCCAAGTGAGATTTGTGGACTTATCATTACCACCAAGTATCATCAAGATTGGGTGAAAAAATATTTGCTGGTATTTCGGAAACTCGTTATTTCGTAGAAGATTGGCAAACCCTCTCAATGAAAGTGCTTTTCCACAGTCTGTGCCTAGGGCTACGTGAAGAGGAAACAAACCATATAGACAAATCTGAGAACTCCTTTATTTTGTCAAGTTTCAAAGAGCTACTACAAACCATGTTGGATTTAGTGTTCCAAATTTATCTATCTATGTAGGAGAGAACAAAGTGGAACCTAAAAATAAAAACTGCTACTGTATACGAACACTTCAACCTAGAAGAACAAAATTTGGTGAGCCAAGCGGGATTTGTGTACTTGTCATTACCACCACGTATCGTCAAGATTGGGTGAAAAAGTATTTGCTGGTATTTCGTAAACTCGTAATTTTTTGGAAGCTTGGCAACTCCTTTCAATGAAAGTGCTTTTCCACAGTCTTTCTTTTGGGCTACTTGAAGAGGAAACAAATCATAGAGACAAAACTGAGAAATATTTCTTTTGTCAAGTTTCAAAGAGCTACTACAAACCATGTTGGATTTAGAGTTCCAAATTCATCTATTTATATAGAAGAGAACAGAGGGAAACCTAAAAATATAAACTGCTACTGTACACGAACACTTCAAACTAGAAGAACAAAATTTGTTGAGTCAAGTGGGATTTGTGTACCGATCATTACCACCAAGTATCATCAAGATTGGGTGAAAAAATATTTGCTGGTATTTCGGAAAATCGTTATTTCGTAGAAGCTTGGCAACCCCTCTCAATGAAAGTGCTTTTCCACAGTCTGTGCCTAGGGCTACGTGAAGAGGAAACAAACCATATAGACAAAACTGAGAACTCCTTTATTTTGTCAAGTTTCAAAGAGCTACTATAAACCATGTTGGATTTAGAGTTCCAAACTCATCTGTTTATATAGAAGAGAACAGAGTGAAACCTAAATATAAAAAATTCTACTGTAGACGAACGCTTAAACCTAGAAGAACAAAATTTGGTGAGCCAAGTGAGATTTGTGGACTTATCATTACCACCAAGTATCATCAAGATTGGGTGAAAAAATATTTGCTGGTATTTCGGAAACTCGTTATTTCGTAGAAGATTGGCAACCCCTCTCAATGAAAGTCCTTTTCCACAGTCTGTGCCTAGGGCTACGTGAAGAGGAAACAAACCATATAGACAAATCTGAGAACTCCTTTATTTTGTCAAGTTTCAAAGAGCTACTACAAACCATGTTGGATTTAGAGTTCCAAATTCATCTATCTATATACGAGAGAACAGAGTGAAACCTAAAAATAAAAACTGCTACTGTGAACGAAGGCTTCAACCTAGAAGAACAAACTTTGGTGAGCCAAGAGGGATTTGTGTACTTGTCATTACCACCAAGTATCATCAAGATTGGGTGAAAAAATATTTGCTGGTATTTCGGAAACTCGTAATTTCTTGGAAGCTTTGCAACCCCTTTCAATGAAAGTGCTTTTCCACAGGCTCTTCTTAGGGCTACTTGAAGAGGAAACAAATCATAGAGACAAATCTGAGAACTCCATTATTTTTTCAAGTTTCAAAGAGCTACTACAAACCATGTTGGATTTAGAGTTCCAAATTAATCTATCTATATAAGAGAGAACAGAGAGAAACCTAAATATAAAAACTGCTACTGTAGAGGAACGCTTCAACCTAGAAGAACAAATTTGGTGGGCCAAGTAGGTTTGTGTACTGATCACTACCCCCAAGTATCACCAAGATTCGGTGAAAAAATATTTGCTGGTTTTTTGGAAACTCGTTATTTCTTAGAAACTTGGCAACCTCTCTGAATGAAAATGCTTTTCCACAATCTGTGCCTTGGGCTACTTGAAGAGGAAAAAAACCATAGAGACAAAACTGAGAACCTCTTTATTTTGTCTAGTTTCAAAGAGCTACTACAAACCATGTTGGATTTAGAGTTCCAAATTCATCTATCTATATAAGAGAGGGCAGAGTGAAACCTAAATTTAAAGACTGCTAGTGTAGACGAACGCTTAAACATAGAAGAACAAAATTTGGTGAGCCAAGAGGGATTTGTGGACTGATCATTACCACCAAGTATCATCAAGATTGGGTGAAAAAATATTTGCTGGTATTTTGGAAACTCGTTATTTCTTAGAAGCTTGGCAACCACTCTCAATGAAAGTGCTTTTCACAGTCTGTGCCTAGGGCTCCTTGAATAGGAAACAAACCATAGAGATAAAACTGAGAACTCCTTTATTTTGTCAAGTTTCAAAGAGCTACTACAAACCATGTTGGATTTAGAGTTTCAAATTCATCTATCTATAAAGGAGAGAACAGAGGGCAACCTTAATATAAAAACTGCTACTGTAGAAGAACTCTTAAACCTAGAAAAACAAAATTTGGTGGCCAAGTGGGATTTGTGTACTGATCATTACCACCAAGTATCATCAAGATTGGGTGAAAAAATATTTGCTGTTATTTCGAAACTCGTTATTTCATAGAAGCTTGGCAACCCCTCTCAATGAAAGTGCTTTTCCACAGTCTGTGCCTAGGGCTACGTGAAGAGGAAACAAACCATATAGACAAAATTGAGAACTCCTTTATTTTGTCAAGTTTCAAAGAGCTACTACAAACCATGTTGGATTTAGAGTTCCAAATTCATCTATCTATATAGGAGAGAACAGAGTGAAACCTAAAAATAAAAACTGCTACTGTGAACGAAGGCTTCAACCTAGAAGAACAAACTTTGGTGAGCCAAGAGGGATTTGTGTACTTGTCATTACCACCAAGTATCATCAAGATTGGGTGAAAAAATATTTGCTGGTATTTCGGAAACTCGTAATTTCTTGGAAGCTTGGCATCCCCTTTCAGGGAAAGTGCTTTTCCACAGTCTCTGCTTAGGGCTACTTGAAGAGGAAACAAACCATAGTGACAAAACTGAGAACTCCTTTATGTTGTCAAGTTTCAAGGAGATACAACAAACCATGTTGTATTTAGAGTTCCAAATTCATCTATCTATATAGGAAAGAACAGAGGGAAACCTAAAAAGATAAACTGCTACTGTAAACGAACACTTCAACCTAGAAGAACAAAATTTGGTGAGTCAAGTGGGATTTGTGTACCGATCATTACCACAAAGTATCATCCAGATTGGGTGAAAAAATATTTGCTGGTATTTAGGAAACGCGTTATTTCTTGGAAGCTTGGCAACCCCTTTCAATGAAAGTGCTTTTCCACAGTCTGTGAATAGGGCTACTTGAAGAGGAAACAAACCATAGAGACAATACTGAGAACTCCTTTATTTTGTCAAGTTTCAAAGAGCTACTACAAACCATGTTGGATTTAGAGTTCCAAATTCATCTCTCTACATAGGAGAGAACAAAGTGAAACCTAAAAATAAATACTGCTAGTGTAAACGAACGCTTCAACGGAGAAGAACAAAATTTGATGAGCCAAGTGGGATTTGTGTACTGATCATACCACTAAGTATCATCAAGATTGGGTGAAAAAATATTTTCTGGTATTTCGGAAATTCGTTATTTCTTAGAAGCTTGGCAAACCCTCTCAATGAAAGTCCTTTTCCACAGTCTGTGCCTAGGGCTACTTGAAGAGGAAACAAATCATAGAGACAAAACTGAGAACTCCTTTATTTTGTCAAGTTTCAAAGAGCTACTACAAACCATGCTGGATTTAGAGTTCCAAATTCATCTATCTATATAGAAGAGAACAGAGAAAAACCTAAATATAAAAACTGGTAATGTACACGAAAGCTTCAACCTAGAAGAACAAAATTTGGTGAGTCAAGTGGGATTTGTGTACCGATCATTACCACCATGTAACATCAAGTTTGGGTGAAAAAATATTTGCTGGTATTTCGGAAACTCGTTATTTCTTGGAAGCTTGGCAACCCCTTTCAATGAAAGTGCTTTTCCACAGTCTGTGCCTAGGGCTATTTGAAGAGGAAACAAACCATAGAGACAAAACTGAGAACGCCTTTATTTTCTCAAGTTTCAAAGAGCTACTACAAAGCATGTTGGATTTAGAGTTCCAAATTCATCTCTCTACATAGGAGAGAACAAAGTGAAACCTAAAAATAAATACTGCTAGTGTAAACGAACACTTCAACCGAGAAGAACAAAATTTGGTGAGCCAAGTGGGATTTGTGTACCGATCATTACCACCATGTAACATCAATTTTTGGTGAAAAAATATTTGCTGGTATTTCGGAAATTCGTTATTTCTTGGAAGCTTGGCAACCCCTTTCAATGAAAGTGCTTTTCCACAGTCTGTGCCTAGGGCTATTTGAAGAGGAAACAAACCATAGAGACAAAACTGAGAACGCCTTTATTTTCTCAAGTTTCAAAGAGCTACTACAAAGCATGTTGGATTTAGAGTTCCAAATTCATATATCTATATAGGAGAGAACAAAGTGAAACCTAAAAATAAAAACTGCTACTGAAAACGAACGCTTCAACCTAGAATTACACAATTTGGTGAGCCAAGTGGCATTTGTGTACTTGTCATTACCACCACGTATCATCAAGTTTGGGTGAAAAAATATTTGCCTGGATTTCGGAAACTCGTAATTTCTTGGAAGCCTGGCAACCCCTTTAAATGAAAGTGCTTTTCCACAGTCTCTGCTTAGGGCTACTTGAAAAGCAAACAAATCATAGAGAAAAAACTGAGAACTCCTTTATTTTCTCAAGTTTCAAAGAGCTACTACAAACCATGTTGGATTTAGAGTTTTAAATTCATCTATCTATATAGGGGAGAACAGAGGGAAACCTAAAAATATAAACCTCTAATGTAAACGAACGCTTCAACCTAGAAGAACAAAATTTGTTGACTCAAGTGGGATTTGTGTACCGATCATTACCACCATGTATCATCAAGTTTGGTGAAAAAATATTTGCCTGTATTTCGGAAACTCGTAATTTCTTGAAAGCTTTGCAACCCCTTTAAATGAAAGTGCTTTTCCACAGTCTCTGCTTAGGGCTACTTGAAGAGGAAGCAAATCATAGTGACAAAACTGAGAACTCCTTTATGTTGTCAAGTTTCAAAGAGATACAACAAACCATGTTGGATTTAGAGTTCCAAATTCATCTATCTATATAGGAAAGAACAGAGGGAAACCTAAAAATATAAACTGCTACTGTAAACGAACACTTCAACCTAGAAGAACAAAATTTGGTGAGTCAAGTTGGATTTGTGTACCGATCATTACCACAAAGTATCATCCAGATTGGGTGAAAAAATATTTGCTGGTATTTAGGAAACGCGTTATTTCTTGGAAGCTTGGCAACCCCTTTCAATGAAAGTGCTTTTCAACAGTCTGAGCCTAGGGCTACTTGAAGAGGAAAAAACCCATAGAGACAATACTGAGAACTCCTTTATTTTGTCAAGTTTCAAAGAGCTACTAAAAACCATGTTGGATTTAGAGTTCCAAATTCATCTATCTATATAGAAGAGAACAGAGTGAAACCTAAATATAAATAATTCTACTGTAGACGAACGCTTAAATATAGAAGAACAAAATTTGGTGAGCCAAGTGAGATTTGTGGACTTATCATTACCACCAAGTATCATCAAGATTGGGTGAAAAAATATTTGCTGGTATTTCGAAAACTCGTTATTTCGTAGAAGCTTGGCAACCCCTCTCAATGAAAGTGCTTTTCCACAGTCTGTGCCTAGGGCTACGTGAAGAGGAAACAAACTATATAGACAAAACTGAGAACTTCTTTATTTTGTCAAGTTTCAAAGAGCTACTACAAACCATGTTGGATTTAGAGTTCCAAATTCATCTATCTATATAGGAGGGAACAGAATGAAACCTAAAAATAAAAACTGCTACTGTAAACGAAGGCTTCAACCTAGAAGAACAAACTTTGGTGAGCCAAGAGGGATTTGTGTACTTGTCATTACCACCAAGTATCATCAAGATTGGGTGAAAAAATATTTGCTGGTATTTCAGAAACTCGTAATTTCTTGGAAGCTTTGCAACCACTTTCAATGAAAGTGCTTTTCCACATTCTCTTCTTAGGGCTACTTGAAGAGGAAACAAATCATAGAGACAAATCTGAGAACTCCATTATATTTTCAAGTTTCAAAGATCTACTACAAACCATGTTGGATTTAGAGTTACAAATTAATCTATCTATATAAGAGAGAACAGAGAGAAACCTAAATATAAAAACTGATACTGTAGAGGAACGCTTCAACCTAGAAGAACAAAATTTGGTGGGCCAAGTAGGTTTGTGTACTGATCACTAGCCCCAAGTATCACCAAGATTCGGTGAAAAAATATTTGCTGTTTTTTTGGAAACTCGTTATTTCTTAGAAACTTTTCAAATTCTCAATGAAAATGCTTTTCCACAATCTGTGCCTTGGGCTACTTGAAGAGGAAAAAAACCATAGAGACAAAACTGAGAACTCCTTTATTTTGTCTCGTTTCAAAGAGCTACTACAAACCATGTTGGATTTAGAGTTCCAAATTCATCTATCTATATAAGAGAGGGCAGAGTGAAACCTAAATTTAAAGACTGCTAGTGTAGACGAACGCTTAAACATAGAAGAACAAAATTTGGTGAGCCAAGTGGGATTTGCGGACTGATCATTACCATCAAGTATCATCAAGATTGGGTGAAAAAATATTTGCTGGTATTTTGGAAACTCGTTATTTCTTAGAAGATTGGCAACCCTCTCAAAGAAAGTGCTTTTCACAGTCTGTGCCTAGGGCTCCTTGAATAGGAAACAAACCATAGAGATAAAACTGAGAACTCCTTTATTTTGTCAAGTTTCAAAGAGCTACTACAAACCATGTTGGATTTAGAGTTCCAAATTCATCTATCTATATAGGAGAGAACAGAGTGAAACCTAAATATAAAAACGGCTACTGTAGACGAACGCTTAAACCTAGAAGAACAAAATTTGGTGAGCCAAGTGGGATTTGTGTACTTGTCATTACCACCAAGGATTATCAAGATTGGGTGAAAAAACATTTGCTGGTATTTCGGAAACTCGTTATTTCTTTGTAGCCTGGCAACCCCTCTCAATGAATGTGCTTTTGCACAGTCTGTGCCTAGGGCTACTTGAAGAGGAAACAAAACATAGGACAAAACTGAGAACTCCTTCATTTTGTCAAGTTTCAAAGAGCTACTACAAACCATGTTGTATTTAGAGTTCCAAATTCATCTATCTATATGGGAGAGAACTGAGTGAAACATAAAAATATAAACTGCTGCTGTAAACGAACGCTTCAATCTCGAAGAACAAAATTTGGTGAGCCAAGTGGAATTTGTGTACTTGTCATTAACACCAAGTATCATCAAGATTGGGTGAAAATCTGTTTGCTGGTATTTCGGAAACTTGTAATTTCTTGGAAGCTTGGCAACCACTTTCAATAAAAGTGCTTTTCCACAGTCTCTGCTTAGGGATACTTGAGAAGGAAACAAATCATAGAGACAAAACTGAGAACTCCTTTATTTTTTCAAGTTTCAAAGAACTACTACAAACCATGTTGGATTTAGAGTTCCAAATTCATCTATCTATATTGGAGAGAACAGAGGGACACCTAAAAATATAAAATAATACTGTAAACGAACGCTTCAACCTACAATAACCGAATTTGGTGAGTCAAGTGGAATTGTGTACTGATCATTGCCACCAGGATCATCAAGATTGGGTGAAAAAATATTTGCTGGTATTTTGGAAACTCGTAATTTCTTAGAAGCTGGCAACCCCTTTCAATGAAAGTGCTTTTCTACAGTTTGTGCCTAGGGCTACTTGAAGAGGAAACAAACCATAGAGACAATACTGAGAACTCCTTTATTTTGTCAAGTTTCAAAGAGCTACTACAAATCATATTGGCTTTAGAGTTCCAAATTCATCTATCTATATAGGAGAGAACACAGGGAAACCTAAAAATAAAAACTGCTACTGTAAATGAACGCTTCAACCAAGAAGAGCAAAATTTGGTGAGCCAAGTGGGTTTTGTGTACTTGTCCTTACCACCAAGTATCATCAAGATTGGGTGAAATAATATTTCCTGGTATTTCGGAAACCCATAATTTTTTGGCAGCTTGGCAAACCCTTTCAATGAAAGTGCTTTTCCACAGTCTCTGCTTAGGGCTACTTGAACAGGAAACAAATTATAGAGGCAAAACTGAGAACTCCTTTATTTTGTCAAGTTTCAAAGAGCTACTACAAACCATGTTGGATTTAGAGTTCTAAATTCAGCTATTTATATAGGAGAGAACAGAGGGAAACCCAAAAATATAAACTGCTACTGTAAATGAACGCGTCAACCTAGAAGAACCAAATTTTGTGAGCCAAGTGGGATTTGTGTACTTGTCCTTACCACCAAGTATAATCAAGTTTGGGTGAAAAAATATTTGCTGGTATTTCGGAAACTCGTTATTTCTTAGAAGCTTGGCAACCACTCTCAATGAATGTGCTTTTCCCAAGTCTGTGCCTAGGGCTATTTGAAGAGGAAACAAACCGTAGAGACAAAACTGAGAACTTTTTTATTTTGTCAAGTTTCAAAGAGCTACTACAAACCATGTTGGATTTAGAGTTCCAAATTCATCTATCTATATAAGAGAGAACAGAGGGAAACCTAAAAAATAAAAACTGCTACTGTAAACGAACGCTTCAACCTAGAAGAGCAAAATTTGTGAGCCAAGTGGGATTTGTGTACTTGTCATTACTACCAAGTATCATCAAGATAGGGTGAAAAAATATTTGCTGGTATTTCGGAAAACCGTAATTATTTGGGAGCTTGGCAAACCCTTTCAATGAAAGTGCTTTTCCACAGTCTCTGCTTAGGGCTACTTGAAGAGGAAACACATTATAGAGACAAAACTGAGAACTCCTTTATCTTGTCAAGTTTCAAAGAGCTACTACAAACCATGTTGAATTTAGAGTTCCAAATTCAGCTATTTATATAGGAGAGAACAGAGGGAAACCTAAAAATAAAAACTGCTACTGTAAACCAACGCTTCAACATAGAAGAACAAAATTTGGTGCGCCAAGTGGGATTTGTGTACTTGTCATTACCACCAAGTATCATCAAGATTGGGTGAAAAAATATTTGCTGGTATTTCGGAAACTCATTATTTATTATAAGCCTGGCAACCCCTCCCAATGAATGTGCTTTGCACAGTCTGTGCCTAGGACTACTTGAAGAGGAAACAAACATAGAGACAAAACTGAGAACTCCTTCATTTTGTCAAGTTTCAAAGAGCTACTACAAACCATGTTGGATTTAGTGTTCCGAATTCATCTATCTATATAAAAGAGAACAGAGTGAAACCAAAAATAAAAACAGTTACTGTAAACGAACATTTCAACCTAGAAGAACACAATTTGGTGAGCCAAGTGGCATTTGTGTACTGATCATTACCACCACCTATCATCAAGATTGGGTGAAAAAATATTTGCTGGTATTTTGGAAACTCGTTATTTTTTAGAAGCCTGGCAACCCCTCCCAATGAAAGTGCTTTTCCACAGTCTGTGCCTAGGGTATTGAAGAGGAAACAAACCATAGAGACAAAACTGAGGTCTCCTTTATTTTATGAAGTTTCAAAGAGGTACTACAAACCATGTTGGATTTAGAGTCCAAATTCTTCTATCTATATAGAAGAGAACTGAGTGAAACCTAAAAATAAAAACTGCTAGTGTAAACGAACACTTCAACCTCGAAGAACAAAATTTGGTGAGCCAAGTGGGATTTGTGTACTTGTCATTAACACCAAGTATCATCAAGATTGGGTGAAAATCTGTTTGCTGGTATTTCGGAAACTTGTAATTTCTTGGAAGCTTGGCAACCCCTTTCAATGAAAGTGCTTTTCCACAGTCTCTGCTTAGGGATATTTGAGGAGGAAACAAATCATAGAGACAAAACTGAGAACCCCTTTATTTTGTCAAGTTTCAAAGAGTTACAACAAACCATGTTGGATTTAGAGTTCCAAATTCAGTTATCTATATAGGAGAGAACAGAGGGAAACCTAAAAATATAAACTGCTACTGTAAACGAACGCTTCAACCTAGAAGAAAAAAATTTGGTGAGCCAAGTGGGATTTGTGTACTTGTCATTACCACCAAGTATCATCAAGATTGGGTGAAAAAATATTTGCTGGTGTTTCGGAAACTCGTTATTTCTTAGAAGCCTGGCAACCTCTCTCAATGAAAGTGCTTTTGCACAGTCTGTGCCTAGGGCTACTTGTAGAATAAAGAAAACATAGAGACAAAAATGAGAACTCCTTCATTTTGTCAAGTTTCAAAGAGCTACTACAAACCATGTTGGATTTAGAGTTCCGAATTCATCTATCTGTATAAAAGAGAACAGAGTGAATCCTAAAAATAAAAACTACTACTGTAAACGAACGCTTCAACCTAGAAGAGCAAAATTTGCTGAGCCAATTGGGATTTTTGTACTTGTCATTAAAACCAAGTATCATCAAGATTGGGTGAAAAAATATTTGTAGGTATTTCGGAAACTCCTTATTTCTTAGAAGCTTGGCAACCCCTCTCAATGAAAGTACATTTCCACATTCTGTGCATAGGGCTACTTGAAGAGAAAACAAACCATAGAGATAAAACTGAGAACTCCTTTATTTTGCCAAGTTTCAGAGAGCTACTACAAACCATGTTGGATTTAGAGTTCCAAATTCATCTATCTATATACAAGAGAACAGAGGGAAACCTAAATATAAAACTGCTACTGTAAACGAACGCTTCAACCTAGAAGAACAAAATTTGGTTAGCCAAGTGGGATTTGTGTACTGATCATTACCACCACGTATCATCAAGATTGGGTGAAAAAATATTTGCTGGTATTTCGGAAACTCGTAATTTTTTGGAAGCTTTTCAACCCCTTTCAATGAAAGTGCTTTTCCACAGTGTCTGCTTAGGGCTACTTGAAGAGGAAACAAACCATAGAGACAAAATTGCGAACTACGTTTTTTTGTGAAGTTTCAAAGAGCTACTACAAATCATGTTGGATTTAGAGTTCCAAATTCATCTATCTATATAGGAGAGAACAGAGAAAAACCTAAATACAAAAACTGCTACTGTAGACGAACGCTTCAACCTAGAAGAACAAAATTTGGTGAGCCAAGTGGGATTTGTGTACTGATCCTTACCACCAAGTATCATCAAGATTGGGTGAAAAAATATTTGATGGTATTTGTGAAACTCGTTATTTCTTAGAAGCTTGGCAACCCCTCTCAATGAAAGTGCTTTTCCACAGTCTGTGCCTAGGGCTACTTGAAGAGGAAACAACCCATACAGACAAAACTGAGAACTCCTTTATTTTGTCACGTTTCAAAGAGTTACTACAAACCATGTTGGATTTAGAGTTTCAAATTCATCTATCTATATAGGAGAGAACAGAGTGAAACAAGAATAAAAACTGCACCTGTAAATGAACGCTTTTACCTAGAAGAACAAAATTTGGTGAGCCAAGTGGTATTTGTGTACTTGTCATTACCACCAAGTATCATCAAGATTGGGTGAAAAAATATTTGCTGGTATTTCGGAAAATCGTTATTTCTTAGAATCTTGGCAACCCCTCTCAATGAAAGTGCTTTTCCACAATCTGTGCCTAGGGCTACTTGAAGAGGAAATAAATCGTAGAGACAAAACTGATAACTACTTTTTTTGTCAAGTTTCAAAGAGCTACTACAAACCATGTTGGATTTAGAGTTCTAAATTCATCTATCTATATAGGAGAGAACAGAGGGAAACCTAAATATAAAACTGCTACTGTAGACGAACGCTTCAACCTAGAAGAACAAAATTTGGTGAGCCAAGTGGGATTTGTGTACTGATCATTACCACCAAGTATCATCAATTGGGTGAAAAAAATATTTGCTGGTATTTCGGAAGCTTGTTATTTCTTAGAAGCTTGGCAACCTCTCTCAATGAAAGTGCTTTTCGACATTCAGTGCCTACGGCTATTGAAGAGGAAACAAACCATAGAGACAAAATGAGAACTCCTTTAGTTTGTCAAGTTTCAAAGAACTTCTACAAAACATGTTGGATTTAGTGTTCCAAATTCATCTATCTATACAGGAGAGAAAAGAGTGAAACCTAAAAATAAAAACTGCTACTGTAAACGAACGCTTCAACCTAGAACAAAATTTGGTGAGCCAAGTGGGATTTGTGTACTTGTCATTACCACCACGTATCATCAAGATTGGGTGAAAAAATATTTGCTGGTATTTCGGAAACTTGTAATTTCTTGGAAGCTTGGCAACCTCTTTCAATGAAATTGCTATTCCAGAGTCTCTGCTTAGGGATACTCGAAGAGGAAACAAACCATAGAGACAAAATTGCGAACTACGTGTTTTGTCAAGTTTCAAAGAGCTACTACAAACCATATTGTATTTAGAGTTCCAAATTCATCTATCTATATAGGAGAGACCAGAGAAAAACCTAAATGTAAAAACTGCTACTGTAGGCGAACGCTTCAACCTAGAAGAACAAAATTTGGTGAGCCTAGTGGGATTTCTCTACTGATCATTACTACCAAGAATCTTCAAGATTGGGTGAAAAAATATTTGTTGGTATTTCGGAAACCCGTTATTTCTTAGAAGTTCGGCAAACCGTCTCAATGAAAGTGGTTTTCCACAGTCTGTGCCTAGGGCTACTTGAAGAGGAATCAAACCATAGAGACAAAACTGACAACTCCTTTATTTTGTCACGTTTCAAAGAGCTACTACAAACCATGTTGGATTTAGAGTTTCAAATTCATCTATCTATATCGGAGAGAACGGAGGGAAACATAAATATAAAAACTGCTACTGTTTACGAAGGCTTCAACCTAGAAGTACAAAATTTGGTGAGCCAAGTGGGTTTTGTGTACTGATCATTACCACCAAGTATCATCAAGATTGGGTGAAAAAATATTTGCTGTTATTTCGGAAATTCGTTATTTCTTAGAAGCTTGGCAACCCCTCTCAATGAAAGTGCTTTTCCACAGTTGGTGCCTAGGGGTATTGAAGAGGAAACAAACCACAGAGACAAAACTGAGAATTCCTTTATTCTGTCAAGTTTCAAAGAGCTACTACAAAACATGTTGGATTTAGAGTTCCAAATTCATCTATCTATATAGGAGAGAACAAAGTGAAACCTAAAAATAAAAACGCCTACTGTAAACGAACGCTTCAACCTGAAAGAACAAAATTTGAGGAGCCAAGTGGGATTTGTGTACATATCATACCACAAAGTATTATCAAGATTGGGTGAAAAAATATTTTCTGGTATTTCGGAAACTCGTTATTCCTTGGAAGCTTGGCAAAACCTTTCAATGCAAGTGCTTTTCCACAGTCTGTGCCTAGGGCTACTTGAAGAGGAAACAAACCATAGAGAAAAAACAGAGAACTCCTTTATTTTGTCAAGTTTCAAAGAGCTACTACAAACCGTGGTGGATTTAGAGTTTCAAATTCATCTATCTATATAGGAGAGAACAGAGAAAAACCTAAATATATAAACTGCTACTGTAGACGAACGCTTCAACCTAGAAAAACAAAATTTGGTGAGCCAAGTGGGATTTGTGTACTGATCATTCGCACCAAGTATCATCAAGATTGGGTGAAAAAATATTTGCTGGTATTTCGGAACTCGTTATTTCTTAGAAGCTTGGCAACCCCTCTCATTGAAAGTGGTCTTCCACAGTCTGTGCCTAGGGCTATTGAAGAGAAACAAACCATAGAGACAAAACTGAGAACTCCTTTATTTTGTCACGTTTGAAAGAGCTACTACAAACCATGTTGGATTTAGAGTTCCAAATTCATCTATCTATATAGCAGAGAAGAGAGTGAAACCTAAATATAACAACTGCTACTGTAGACGAACGATTTAACCTAGAGGAACAAAATTTGGTGAGCCAAGTGGGATTTGTGCACTGATCATTACCACCAAGTATCTTCAATATTGGGTGAAAAAATATTTGCTGCTATTTCGGAAACTCGTTAATTCTTAGAAGCCTCAACACCCCTATCAATGAAAGTGCTTTTCCACAGTTTTGTGTCTAGGGCTACATGAAGAGGAAACAAACCATAGAGACAAAACTGAGAACTCCTTTATTTTGTCAAGTTTCAAAGAGCTACTACAAACCATGTGGGATTTAGAGTTCCAAATTCATCTATCTATATAGGAGAGAACAGAGAAAAACCTAAATATAAAAAATGCTACTGTAGACGAACGCTACAACATAGAAGAACAAAATTGGGTGAGTCAAGTGGGATTTGTGTACCGATCATTGCCACCAAGTATCATCAAGATTGGGTGAAAAAAATATTTGCTGGTATTTCGGAAACTCATTATTCCTTGGAAGCGTGGCAACACCTTTCAATGCAAGTACTTTTCCACAGTCTGTGCCTAGGGCTATTGAAGAAAAAACAAACCGTATAGACAAAACTGAGAACTACTTTATTTTGTCAACATTCAAAGAGCTACGACAAACCATGTTGGATGAAGAGTTCCAAATTCATCTATCTATATAAGAGAGAACAGAGAAAAACCTAAATATAAAAACTGCTACTGTAGACGAACGCTTCAACCTAGAAGAACAAAATTTGGTGAGTCAAGTGGGATTTGTGTACTTGTCATTACCACCACGTATCATCCAGTTTGGGTGAAAAAATATTTGCTGGTATTTCGGAACTCGTAATTTCTTGGATGCTTGGCAAACCCTTGCAATCAAAGTGCATTTCCACAGTCTCTGCTTGGGGCTACTTGAAGAGGAAACAAATTATAGAGACAAACACGAGAACTCCTTTATTTTGGCAAGTTTCAAATAGCTACTAAAGCTATATTGGATTTAGAGTTCCAAATTCATCTATCTATATATGAGAGAACAGAGAGAAACCTAAAAATAAAAACTGCTACCGTAAACGAACGCTTCAACCTAGAAGAACAAAATTTGGTGAGCCAAGTGGGATTTGTGTACCCATCATTACCACTACGTATCATCAAGATTGGGTGAAAAAATATTTGCTGGTAATTCGGAAACTCGTAATTTCTTGGAAGCTTGGCAACGCCTTTCAATGAAATTGCTTTTCCACAGTCTCTGCTTAGGGCAACTTGAAGAGTAAACAAATCATAGAGACAAAACTGAGAATTCCTTTATTTTTTCAAGTTTCAAAGAGCTACTACAAACCATGTTGGATTTAGAGTTCCAAATTCATCTATCTATATAGGAGAGAAAAGAGTGCAACCTAAAAATATATACTGCTACTGTGAAAGAACGCTTCAACTTAGAAGACCAAAATTTGGTGAGTCAAGTGGGATTTGTGTACCGATCATTACCACCATGTATCATCAAGATTGGGTGAAAAAATATTAGCTGGTATTTCAGAAACTCATAATTTCTTGGAAGCTTGGCAACCTCTTTCAATGAAAGTGCTTTTCCACAGTCTCTGCTTAGGGCTACTTGAAGAGGAAACAAACCGTAGAGACAAAACATAGAACTCCTTTATTTTGTCAAGTTTCAAAGAGCTACTAGAAACAATGTTGGATTTAGAGTTCCAAATTCATCTATCTATATAGGAGAGAAAAGAGGGAAACATAAAAATAAAATTGCTACTGTAAACGAACGCTTCAACCTAGAAGAACAAAATTTGGTGAGCCAAGTGGGATTTGCGTACTTGTCATTACCACCAAGTGTCATAAACATTGGGTGAAAAAATATATGCTGGTAGTTCGGAAACTCGTAATTTCTTGGAAGCTTGGCAAACACTTTTAATGAAAGTGCTTTTCCACAGTCTCTGCTTAGGGCTACTTCAAGAAAAAACAAACCCTAGAGACAAAACTGAGAACTACTTTTTTTGTCAAGTTTCAAAGAGCTACTACAAACCATGTTGGATTTAGCGTTCCAAATTCATCTATCTATATAGGAGAGAACAGAGTGAAACCTAAAAATATAAACTGCTACTGTAAACGAACGCTTCAACCTAGAAGAACAAAATTTGGTGAGTCAAGTGGGATTTGTGTACTTGTCCTTACCACCACGTATCATCCAGATTGGGTGAAAAAACTATTTGCTGGTATTTCAGAAACTCGTAATTTCTTGGAAGCTTGGCAACCCCTTTCAATGAAAGTGCTTTTCCACAGTCTCTGCTTAGGGCTACATGAAGAGGAAACAAACCATAGAGACAAAACTGAGAACTCCTTTATTTTGTCAAGTTTCAAAGAGCTTCGACAAACCATGTTGGATTTAGAGTTCCAAATTCATCTATCTAATTGGAGAGAACAGAGGGAAACCTAAAAATAAAAACTGCTAATGTACACGAACGCTTCAACTTAGAAGACCAAAATTTGGTGAGTCAAGTGGGATTTGTGTACCGATCATTACCACCATGTATCATCAAGATTGGGTGAAAAAATATTAGCTGGTATTTCAGAAACTCATAATTTCTTGGAAGCTTGGCAACCTCTTTCAATGAAAGTGCTTTTCCACAGTATCTGCTTAGGGCTACTTGAAGAGGAAACAAACCGTAGAGACAAAACATAGAACTCCTTTATTTTGTCAAGTTTCAAAGAGCTACTAGAAACAATGTTGGATTTAGAGTTCCAAATTCATCTATCTATATAGGGGAGAAAAGAGGGAAACATTAAATAAAATTGCTACTGTAAACGAACGCTTCAACCTAGAAGAACAAAATTTGGTGAGCCAAGTGGGATTTGTGTACTTGTCATTACCACCAAGTGTCATAAACATTGGGTGAAAAAATATATGCTGGTAGTTCGGAACTCGTAATTTCTTGGAAGCTTGGCAAACACTTTTAATGAAAGTGCTTTTCCACAGTCTCTGCTTAGGGCTACTTCAAGAAAAAACAAACCCTA